>NC_090319.1:114126231-114426231 GCF_040869045.1 Eurosta solidaginis
TAACACTCCGTAACATCTTTTATTTCTTTGAAATATTTATGTTTATGGTTTCGCATGTTGGAAAAATTGTTTCTAATTTCATTCCGCTTTAGCTGCCCCAACTGAGTTAGCAGCTGATCTCTTCTGTCACCCCCGTTGCCGGCGATATCAATGTCACAACTATCATTTCTTGCTATGCAAATGTTGTGAAGTGTGCAGCAAGCTATAATGAACTTCGCCATGGTTTCGACATTGTGAAAATCTAGGCGCATTAGCTGGCGAAACCGAGTTTTTAGGACACCAAACGTGTTTTCTATTTTTACGCGCGTTTGGCAAAATTTTTGATTTACTTCTTCTCTGTTTCGCACATATTTCCATAATCTCGAAATGGTGTCAGTAAATATTCACGAAGAGGATAGCGTAACAGCGCCCTAAACTCAAACACACCACATCAAGCATGCATCAGCTGTTCATGTACGAGTTGACCGAATGCAACCCAGCGCTTGTTTGGCTCGGCAAGAATAATTTGAGACTTTGATACAAGTGGTTGTGCCTAAAAAGATAATTTTACACTATAAATTGGAAAACATTAAAGATAGATATTTAAAGAAACTTTTAAATAAAGTGAAGTATTTTTAACAAGCCGATTTGTGTATTAATACCACTTCGGAGATAAAATGAAGTTTTCAATAAAGGCATATGCTAAAATATGCTAAATGGCGACCGTGAAGCGCGGGCCAGCCGCGAATGGAAATTAAAGGCATACACAAGGGCGTGGAGACAAAATGGTGGCGTACGCCACCACCACGTATTTTTTTCAAGTTTGCAATTTTATGGGGCTGCATCGCATACATCATGCCATTGACAAACAATATATACACGTTTAATTACGGAAATAACGAAAGCTGTGGTAAGCATCTAAAATAACCTCAATTTTTGTGACTGCGGCGCGGGAGCACCTAAAATAACCTAAATTTTTGTGACTGCAGCACCCAAAATAACCTCAATTTTTATAACCACATTGATTTTCACATTTCAAAATTTTTTGACTACATTAGTTTAAATAAGTGATTAAGTCTACAATATAGTTAGCCACATCCATTCGAACATACTACACTTGTTTTGCTTGCATGTGTACAATTATTAGGGGGGCTCATGTAACCGTATAAATGCCTTATAAAGTGTGTAAACGTATAAATTTATCTAGTGCGTAAACGAACTATCAAATTTTGTATGAAAAATCATTTAAACAATTTGTATAAATTTACGCGCACATTTCATTGTGTAAACGCGGTAAACTCAAAGGAATGCAACCTTGCAGACATTACAGCAGGCACTTTTATCAGAAATCTCCAACATCAGCAAGTAATTTACAAGAATATCTTAGTAAAGACGTTTTAGTTTTGATTTTTCAATTAATCTTGGCATTTTTTAATTTGTATAACAATCAAAAAATTTTTGTTTGGCAATATTACAGCTGATAAACAATCAAGTTTATCAAGAGTATTTCTAGGTTGGTTCATATAACAGCGTGTGTAAATGGATATAATTTTACACCTTATAAGTTTATATGCTTTCATGAGTCCCCCTATTATTACACATGTATATTTTCTTTTGCATGTGAACTTTACAGGTTATGTATGTTATAAAGCGATTTATAGTGAATCCAAAAGTGCGATTTTTGCAAACAGTATTTCCCTAAACTCTTAACGTGTTCTTAAACCAATTTTTCAAATAGTCTTCTACAAATATCTTTCTTTTCAAATTTTCGGAAATTTTGACCTATTTCCACGTACATGTGGTAAAGTTTGGATTTTTTCATTACATACGGTAGTTTCAAAAAAAACCAAATAAGATTTTTCATATAAAACGATGGTTCCGGAAAAACCAATTAAGATTTCTTTTAATAAACCGGTGCGTCTGTGATTACCACATACCTATATACTTTTGGACCAATTTCAAATTCAGTTACTTGCTACAGATTTTTCATACCAATAGTGCAGTGTCAATCAAATTTTCCACTGAATTTCTAAATATTTCGTCAACGACAATTCACTGTAAATAAGTTCCTTTTTTTTCAAATTTCTTCTGCTCAACATTTCAACTTCAAATATAAATTTTGACATTCAAACAAGTGCTTCTATAATTCCATAGTTTGAACTGAACTTTTTTGCTATTCCGATAACTACATATGTACAACCTTAGATATAGGAAGCAAGTGCAAAAAACTTCAGATTCAGAATCCGATACCGATAAATCAGCTTCAAGCTACGAAAGTTTAACGTCATCTTCGACCGAAACCGTCACAAACCAGAAAAATAAATTATCCTTGTCGACAGATTTCGCAGGCTTCTAAGATTCTTCTAGTAAAATTTTAACTTCTACTTCAGATCCAAATCTTAACGACGATTCAATTAATACAAAAGTTGCCTCACTTTCTTCTAATTCAGCTTCAGATCTTAACGATCAAATCATGGCAACACTTGAGGAAAATAAAACTTTCATTAGCATGTGTGCTACTTCGATCAGAGAAAACTATAGCGGTATTCATCTAGCACTCGAGACCTTTATAGATAAAATTGAATTACTCGAAGAGTTTGTCGATGAAACTTTAACTGGTACTTTTATAGCATTCCTAAAATCAAAACTGGAGGGTAAAGCTCGTGAAGCAATACCGACGCAAGTATCTTCAGTTAACGAATTTAAAATAGCTCTACGTAATAGGATAAAACCAGACAACTCGAAGTTCGTGGCTGGAAGAATCGTGGCGTTACAAGTAAATAACAACAACTATACTGATTTTGCGGCCACCGTGGTGTGATGGTAGCGTGCTCCGCCTATCACACCGTATGCCCTGGGTTCAACTCCCGGGCAAAGCAACATCAAAATTTTAGAAATAAGATTTTTCAATTAGAAGAAAATTTTTCTAAGCGGGGTCGCCCCTCGGCAGTGTTTGGCAAGCACTCCGGGTGTATTTCTGCCATGAAAAGCTCTCAGTGAAAACTCATCTGCTTTGCAGATGCCGTTCGGAGTCGGCATAAAACATGTAGGTCCCGTCCGGCCAATTTGTAGGGAAAATCAAGAGGAGCACGACGCAAATTGGAAGAGAAGCTCGGCCTTAGATCTCTTCGGAGGTTATCGCGCCTTACATTTATTTTTTTTTTTTATACTGATTTTGCTAGACGTATTGAGGAATTGTCGGACTCATTGGAGCGTTCGTTAATTATTGAGGGTATAACCCAGGCTAAAGCGCATGAAATGGCGATTGAGCAAACTGTAAACCTTTACCGGTTGAATGCAAAGTCAAGCTTCGTTAAGTCAATTCTCGCTTCTACTTCATTCACCGACTCAAACGATGTCGTAGCAAAATTAATAGTTGAACAGTCTAATGAAGTTAAAGAACGCCAAGTACTCGCTTTCAGGTCTCGCGGTAACAGCAATTTTCGAAATTTTCAAGGTGCCTATCGGGGTCGTAATTTTTCCAATCAAAATAATCGTAACTTCAATGGTTACAGGCAAAATAGGCAAAATTTCAATAACTTTCACAATTCAAATCGTGGTAATCAACGTCAAAATTTTCGTTTTTCAAACGGTAACCGTTATCAGAACAACAAGAGCAACAATAGTAGTAATAACTATCGCGTGAATAATGCGAATCGACCAACTTCCACTCTTATGAGTACTAACAACGCAAATGTGCGTGCTTTAAAAAACGCTCATGCCCCTCAGGAGCGAACAGTGGGGGAGCAAGAGACTTACGATTAACCGATTCTTCAAAAAATGTTTCTATAAAAAACATTTATTGTCTAAACCTTAATTTCTCAGACTTTATCCAATTAAATATAACCGGATCTAACAAATGTTGCACCTTTTTAGTCGACACGCAAGCCGATATTTCATTAATTAAAATCTCATGCATTAACAAAAATGTATCAATCAATGATAATGATATAATTAATATTACGGGAGTTACCTCAGATGTGGTTCCTACCTTGGGAACGTTCACAACAAATTTACATTTTCCAAATTTTTTATTCAGCATACGTTGCACGTGGTGAATGACGATTTCAATATTCCGTCCGATGGAATATTAAGTAAAGACTTTTTGAAACAAAACCAATGCGAAATCAGCTATGCGACAAATAGTTTTTCTTTTTGGATAAAAGGCAAAAAAGTCTCACTTCCAATCCTACACGGTACGGAAAGTGACTCTTTTGTTATTCCGCCAAGATGCGAAATTTTCAGAATTTTTGACTTAGGAAAGTCACCAGAACCACTGTTCGTGGACTCAAAAGAAATAGCCGAAGGCGTCTTTACAGCAAGATGCATAATCGATACCGATAATCCGATATTAAAAGTTATAAATACCAAATACAATTAAATGCATAAAAAGTTGCAACATTCGTACAGAAAAACTATCTAAATATAACGTTTACAAAATCAATAAAACAGACAATCGAACCAATCGTGTTAGCGAACTAGAACAAATTTTACAAATCCAAATACCCAAATATGCAGAAAGGAATTTGCTTGAGTTATGTTTAGAGTATTCGGACATTTTTGCGTTAAATAATGACAGAATGACACAAAACAACTTCTACGAACAAAAACTCCGACTTTCAGATACAACGCCAGTGTACATCAAAAATTATCGCCTTCCACACTCTCAGCGCGAAGAAATAAACAACCAAGTTAGTAAATTATTGCAAAATGATTTAATCGAAGAAAGCTTCTCAAACTATAATAGTCCACTTATAATTGTACCAAAGAAAGATACAACGGCGAAGAAGCGTATAGAATGTGCGTAGATTTTCGCGCAGTAAACAAAAAACTAATAGCCGACAAATTTCCGCTCGCTCGAGTAGATGATATTCTTGACAATCTTGGCCGTGCAAATATTTTTCAACGCTTGACCTCTTTTCGGGTTTCCACCAAATACCTCTACACCCCGACTCACGCTACATAACCTCGTTTAGCACTGGCCGTGGATCATTCATATGGAAAGTATTACCTTTTGGGTTGAACGTTGCAACTAACTCTTTTTCCAGAATGATGACGATTGCTTTTTCAGGCATTCCGCCTAACGTAGCTTTTTTGTATGTGGATGACATTATAGTGATTGGATGTAGCGAAAAGCATCACATTATCACATCTGTTTCAAGTATTCAGCACATGTAGAAAGTTTAACCTTAAATTAAATCCTAATAAATGCCATTTCCTTAGACCAAAAGTAACCTTTTTGGGTCACAAATGTTCGGCAAAGGGCTTGCTGCCAGACCCGTCAAAAATGGAAGCAATTAATAAATATACAAAACCAACCGACAAAGACGATTGCGACGCTTTGTAGCGTTTGCGAATTATTATCGAAGGTATATATCTAATTTTGCTTCACTGACAGCACCTTTAAACCGCTTGAATAGGAAAAAGGTAGACTTTATTTGGGATAGTGCTTGTCAAAACGCATTTCAATCATTAAAATCCGCTTTAATGTCACCACAGTTACTACAGTATCCTGATTTCAAAAAACAGTTCATAATTACGGTAGGTACATCGAAGGCAGGTTGTGGTGCTACATTGAGTCAGGTTCATGAAGATAACGATTTACCCATTTGCGTGTAAATCATTCACTAAGGCGGAGCAAAAGAAACCAATTATTGAATTAGAGTTATTAGCAATATATTCTGCGATAAAGCAATTCAGACCATATATTTATGGAACGAACTTTCTAGTAAAATCTCACGCATCTCATTTGACGAAATAAAGAACTCGACTAAACAAATTCTTGCGGTAAAAACACGGGCGATGTCAAAACAACAATCTGATACAAATTTACCAACTATTTCTAACGACTCAGACAATACAATACAGACAGTCAAGGTTTATGACAAATTTTCATTTACATTTTCTAATAAAATTCCACGTATTAGATCCACAATTTTCTATGATGAGAAAACTAAAATTTCAAAATTACAAATTCACTCGCTTATCAAACATAAAAAATTTGAACTAGTTAATACTGAGATTGCTAACGAAATAACAAATCTAGGCGAGTTACTTTGGAGGTTACAATACGAAGCCGACAATCACGGTATTAATAAGATAGAATGGCCAAGAGATGATTTATTTTTCAAATATTGTACTATTTTAAAGTTAAAACAAAGTGGAAACAAAATATTAAAGACGTTAGAGATAATATTGACCGACCCGGTAGAGATCATAACAACGGAAGACAAAAAACTCAAAATTATGTCAATTTATCACAACGATGCCATCTCAGGTGGACATTGCGGTGTTAAAAAGCTGTACGCAAAAGTTCGTACTAAATTTTATTGGAAAAACATGACCCGAGACATTGCGAAATATGTGAAAAATTGCCAACACTGCCTATTAAACAAAGTTAAACCAAAAACTAAAGAAAAGCTAGTGTTAACACCAACACTTTGTAAACCATTTGAAATAGTAGTCATTGATACAATAGGACCGTTGCCAGAATCGAAGTATGGTGACAGGTTCGCAGTTAACATAATTTGCGATTTAACGAAGTACTTAGTAACAGTAGCGGTTCCGGATAAAACTGCGAAAACCATAGCTGCTGCGGTATTCGAATCATTTATTTTAACATTTGGTCCAATGAATTCTATCAAATCTGATCTAGGCACAGAATATAAAAATGAAGTGTTTTCAGAGCTGACAAAACTTTTAAAAATCAAACACGAATTTTTCACAGCGTATCATCATGAAACGTTAGGTTCAATCGAACGAAACCATCGAGTATTTAACGAATACTTGCGCGCATATCTTAATGACACGTTGTCGGACTGGGATACTTACTTGAAGTATTTCACGTTCTTTCACAATACCACTTCGAATACAGTTTTTGATAATAAATTTACACCGTTCGAATTAGTATTCGGTAAAAAACCCATTTTACCTAGTGAATTTTAAAAAGCAAAAGTTGATCCAATTTATGATGTAGAGAATTACGCGAAAGAGTCGAAATACCGCATGCAAAAATCACATATATTGGCGCAAGAACTTTAAAAAAAAAAATAAAGTTCGAAATAAATAGTATTATGACAAACATGCCTATCCGTCAAAAATTAGCGTAAATGATAAGGTTCTAATACAAAAAGAACCGCGCGATAAACATGCAAGTATATATCAGAGGCCGTACGTAGTTAAAGAAATAGATGGGACGAATGTAAAAGTGTCTGATAAAGAAAAGAAAAAATTAAAAAAAAAAGAATAAATAAATAAATGTAAGGCGCGATAACGTCCGAAGGGATCTAAGGCCGAGCTTCCCTTCCAATTTGCGTCGTGCTCCTCTTGATTTTCCCTACAAATTGGCCGGACGGGACCGACATGTTTTATGCCGACTCCGAACGGCACTGCAAGGCAGATGACTTTTCACTGAGAGCTTTTCATGGCAGAAATACACCCGGAGCGCTTGCCAAACACTGCCGAGGGGCGACCCCGCTTAGAAAAATTTTCTTCTAATTGAAAAAACTTATTTCTAAAATTTTGATGTTGCTTTGCCCAGGGTGCGAACCCAGGGCATATGGTGTGGCAGGCGGAGCACGCTACGATCACACCACGGTGGCCGTAAATTAAAAACTGTTCACAAAAACCGTGTACAAAATGTACAATAATTCTTTAGGCAACTCACATTTTATTTACAAATACAATTTACAAATTTAGAATGGTAATATTTATATAATAACTTATTTTAAACGCATTTCTATACAATGTTTAAAAAAAAAAACCTGCAATGTATCAAATTTACAAATAAATATAAGATGTACGATGATACTACTTAGTAGCTAAAATAAAATTCCACGCAAAAGCTAAACCATAAACATATGCGATATAATGATGAATTATATAAATCCAAAAATCTGACATTTCAAACAAATTATATTATTTATATACATTTGCATATCAAATTATCATTATAAGTTTTGCTTCAAAAAAAAAAAAAAAAAAAAAAAAAAACGGAAAAAAGTCTTAATTATAGAGAGAAACTCAAATAATTATATTTACATCCTTAAACATAAGACAAATATATGTTAAACTATACACTCCAGATAAATGTTGTGTTACAACGAAAATACTATATTATAATTTATAATACTTAAAACTTTACAAAATAATGTGAGTAATGAATTGAAACTGAATACTTATACCAAAATTGTATACATATACCATAACTATACTATATTTGCATATTGCAATGCAAAATTTTCAATTACATTGTACATAGACATTTAATCACCAGTAATTAAAACTTTAAACAACTTCAATAACATGTATAAGTAAATTTCATTCTCATTAACTGAAATTACTCTACATATTAAATAAGTTTATAAATTTTTGTATCAACTAGAAGATAAGGTGATGTATGTTTGAGTTCATAAATGTAACATTATTCAATCAAATAATATCAGGTAAGAAGAAGCCAGCAGAATTGATCAATCTGCCGACTTCTTTTTTCCAAAGGAGGGTGATTTAACGGCGCCCTAAGCTCAAACACACCACATCAAACATGCATCAGCTGTTCATGTACGAGTTGACCGAATGCAACCCAGCGCTTGGCTGGCTCGCCAAGAATAATTTGAGACTTTGCTACAAGTGGTTGTGCCTAAAAAGATAATTTTACAATATAAGTTGGAAAACATTAAAGATAGATGTATTTAATTAGCGAGCTTTGCTCATATTGCTTTATACAATGGTTTTTGTAATTGATATTAGAGAAAAATTGTAAGTTTACAAACGGCGATGGTTACTAGGACATGTTTCTGAATTTCACTTCTTCATCAGCTAGCTTTTCGGGAGCTGAGCGTTGAACTCGAATCTCCAACATTCATATCAGTGCAAAGGTAGATGCGTTTAGCTGCTAAGCCGTATGAATGTTCCGTTGTTCGCTGTACAATTGGTCTCTAAGAGTTGCCTTTTTTGTTTATATTCCTTTTGATCACCATGTAGACACATACACTCTCTATGTAGTTTATTCCTAATGGTGTGGATATGATTTTTAGGCGCGCTTTTGAAAGCTTAGTAACATTTGTTCGGATTTTTACAGTATTTGTTTTTAATACTTCCGCTGTTTCTATTATATCAATATGATCATATGTATTTAATTAGCGAGCTTTGCTCATATTGCTTTATACAATGGTTTTTGTAATTGATAAGTATTTAAAGAAACTTTTAAATAAAGTGAAGTATTTTTAACAAGCCAATTTGTGTATTAATACCAATTTGGAGATAAAATAAAGTTTTCAATAAAGGCATATGCTAAAATATGCTAAAATAAGCAGAATCACCAAGCAAGTGGTATTTTGGTGCGCATGCATTTTGCAATTCACTTCCAATGAATAATAATTTTAAAACCCGTGAGTCATGAATTTTACCTGTCTACACGTCCAAAAAACGTAGATTTGCATCGCTAATTTCTTGTAGGGTTATCGAAACAGAGTCATGCCTGTTTGTGTAAGTGGAACGGATTTTACCCTTAGGCTTTTTGGCGGTAATGTAGGTACCATCTATACAACCCAAAACGTTTGGAAACCCAGCAATCTGTAAAAGGTAAAATTTTAGATAATGTATTGATTAGGTAAATTTTCTTCCATGTATATACATGATCACAGCTTTAGCGCACTTTTCCGAATTTATGCGATTTTGATTTGTAATTAAAAACTTCCTTTAAATAGATTTTGCTGAGTTTTTTTTTCACTGTGTGAAAGTGCGCTGAAGTCTGACTATAGACGAATGACCTTTTCAAACTCTCTTGCTATCGCTTCTTTTTCTTCTTCTTCCTTAGGAAATTTTATTGTTTCCGGCGCCACGTCTTCAACAAGAAAACTCAACACTTTATTAAAGGTTGAGTGAAGATTTGACAACGATACATCAAAAAGATTTGCCACTTCTCTAAAGGTTGTCTTATTAGCGCTGAACCTAAAGGATACAGATTCATTAAATCCCTGTATTATAACATGCGTGGTAATACACTATGATCTAGGTTGATTGGTAATACTCGTCAATAAATATCCGGAGAGGTGTCAAAAGACGAGTTTTGAACTCAGAAATATTTACGAGCAAAACACTTGTGTTGGTGCGTGTACAACAAAATCATCAAAAATACGTCAATCAAAATTATATGCAAGAGTTTTTGCTCATATCTTTTTACATCAATTGATACCGATGTCAAAACACATATTTTCATACCCCTACCGGTATTTTTGGACTTCTATTAATAGTCGAGTATTACAGTATCCTAGAGCATTACAGTGTCACACCATAAAAAGGAAAGCATATGGGCTTCTGCTGTTGATTGCGGTCTGCCTCCCTGGTAGCTCCTCTCCGTATAAAATCTGCTGGAAAAATAGGTTTCCACCAGATATTCTGCACTTCCACGTGAAATGCGGAAGTTGTTTTTGAACTACAAAAATATAATTAATGGATATGAATACATACATATGCCTTCTTGGCCAAATTGATACACTTACCTCCAAATCAGTGTAGGAAGGCACAACTCTTTCTATGAAGCCTTTAACTTTTGGGTGAGCGCATCTATCAACGAGTACGGCTTCCATTTCTTCATCAGATGATGAAGAAGAGTCCATAAATTCGTTTTAAAATTTATTAGTAATTATTGCTTCCATATTTAGTTTGCCGCTTTTTAAAAAAATTATGAAAATAAATTGTCACGATCAGTTGTTTTAGCAGAATTGCACTGCCACACCGCCATTTTATGCAGGGTAAAAGTGTAACGCTTTTGCGTTGCGAGCAGGCAACAATTTTCACAAAAGAACGAAATACCCCGTAAAGGCGTTGTCTGCTTTTAAAATAGAACAACAACCCTTGCGCGGCGTGCAAAAAGTGTAACACTTTTGACAGAAAAGGAAACGCTATTAAGGTATCATACTTTTAAAAGAACAAGTCTAGTTTATATATTTTTCAAAAACGGTAATTTCTAATATTTTAAAAATTAAATAAAAAATGGTCTTAGAACTATGTACATATGTCAGTATATGGGATTTACAATTGTGTTTAGCCTATATGCATAAAGTAAGTATTTAAGTATGTGCTTATTTATTCATACTTACTTGCACTTGCAGGAGAAGCTCATTACGACGGCGGTGATGTAGATAAATGCAGAACATTACATGTTGAGTTAAGCATGAAATTATGAACATAAAAAATTAAAAAAACAAGTAAGCGTGTCTAAGTTCGTGTGTAACCGAACATTATATACCCAGCTGAGAGTTTTCATCGTCATTTAGTTGACGTTTATGACAGCAAAAATGGGTGTGGTTGTCACGTTTAATAGAAATTGTCCTCTTTAAAAACGAACAGATCAAGTATTTTTCAACTTATGTCTTCTGAAACGTAAAATAACGATTGCTCAAAAGCACTGGCAGTACTACAGCAATAATTTTTTTTTAATTAAAATAGTACATACATATATGAATTTATTTTTGGCAAAGATATTGCTTTTAAATTCGTTTACAGTAATTTTAAAAATGTGATTTTAGGCGTGGTCGTTAACCGATTTCCTTTAAAAATGTTTGATGTTACTTTGCCCGATAGTTGAACCCAGAACCTCGGTGTGGTAGGCAGAGCAGGCTTCTACCGCACAGCGGCGACCAATATTTGCCAAAGTTATATATACATATATATAAAGTGGGAGCGTCATCGTCCGATTTCGCTCGTTTTAAATAGCGATGGGTGATTTGTACTAAAGGACCCACCAAAAGATATTTCGAAAAAGATATTACTCAGGACGGACATGGCTGAATGAATTGTTTTCACCCTGAACAGTTAGATGTATTACTTACTTACTTAATTGGCTCTTAATCGTTTAAACGATTATGGCCGTCCAACAAGGCACGCCAGTCACTTATTCGGTCTGCTAACTGGCGCCAATTGGTCACATCAAGGGAATTTAAATCGTTTTCCACCTGGTCCTTCCAGCAGAGTAGGTGCCGCCTTCTTCCTCTTCCGTTTAGTGGTGAGCTAATGAGAGAAGGCGACAGCCTGGCTAGGCCACTCTGACATGTTCGTTTTAAGGCTAGCTGGGGGATTCCATCCGCGGCGTCTGTCCACCATAAGGTGCAGCTCGCTATATAAACGTGCAACTAATATATTCATCCACGCTGAGCGGTTGTGCGGTGGGCTTGGCATCCGCCACGTCAAACCACACTACAATGAAAAACCCACTTTGATATATGGAAGTCTATATTTATCTCGATTAGCTTATACCGTTACAAGCTAGCGTTATGCCAGCAAAATTAATAAACCCTGTGATTGTTCGGCTGAGTATAAAAACGTGTAAAAGAATATTACAATGGTACGTGGTTATTTGTTTGGTAGTTTTACTCACTGACCAATTTTAAGAAACAATATAAAAACTGCAACAGATTGGTAAAATAAAAAAAAGAAATGGAACTGACAAAAATTATTTAAAGGCGGAGTCCTATACCGAGCCCAAATTATGTTCCATTATCGTAGTATTTGTTTTGTTTTATTTTTTCTACAATATTGTATTCGAGATTAAAATAATGATAAAATCCGAGGAAATTCCTGCACGGGTAGAAAGAGGACTTGTTCCATAGGGGTAGGAAGAGAATCTGTCCGGCAGTATCCGTAGCGATACAAAGATGACATGTCCCACACTACCCGTAGGAGTGCAAAGAGGATCTGTTGAACAAAAGATGTAAGGGTATAAGAAAGAGTAGCCGACAGTGTGCGTATAGGTATAAAGAGGAGCAGTTTAACCCTACCCGTTCAGACATAAACAGGTACAGTTGGTCTCTCCATAGGATATGCTCAAAGAAAAATGATCAATTAGGGCAGTCCCCGCTTAATTCATACAAATAGACAACATTGGTTAATTCTTTGTAGTTCCATAAATAGAACAAAAGCAAAAATACCAGTTTCATTGAAACCGCCAACAAAAAGCATAACTTGCGTGTTCAAATCCCACTCCCGGGAGAAAAGGCATTGAAGATATTTACAAGGTATAATAGAAACAGCTGTCGCCTTGTCCGTCCTGATGTCACGTTTTTACATTTTTCCCAAATTATTAAGAAAAACGATCACTCCAACCCATATAAGCCTCATTTCGGAAGCATCCTAGAAAAATCGCATTTTTTGTAGGGTATGTACATATATACGTTTAGTAATGAAATTAAAGCATTTTTTAGGGCTGCGCAATTAAAGCGCATCATTTTTCAACTCTTGTCAAGTCTGTATGAAAGTTATTCAGAGTCGTTATGTGCGAAAATTATTATTACAGAAATTAAGGATAACATAATCTCTTTGAAAATAATCATGTTCATCAAATACCATTAATTAATATTTATACTTTCCGGGTTTTTTAGACATGTACTTACTTACTTACTTACTTAATTGGCGCTTAACCGTCTAAACGGTTATGGCCGTCCAACAAGGCGCGCCAGTCGCTCCTTTGCTCCGCCAAACGGCGCCAATTGGTCACACCAAGGGAGTTTAAATCGTTTGCCACCTGGTCCTTCCAACGGAGTGGGGGACGCCCTCTACCTCTGTTTCCATAGGCGGGTTCCGATAGAAACACTTTCTTGGCGCATCATCTTTCATTCGCATAACGTGGCCTAGCCAGCGCAGCCGCTGCGTTTTAATTCGCTGAACTATGTTGATGTCTGCGTATAGCTCGTACAGCTCATCATTAAGTCTTCTTCGGTACTCGCCATCGCCAAAGGGTAGAGGTCCATAAATCTTTCGAAGAACTTTTCTCTCGAACACTCCCAAAGCCGCTTCATCTGCTGATGTCATGGTCCATGCTTCTGCCCCATATAGCAGGACGGGTACGATAAGTGATTTGTAGAGTATGATTTTCGTTCGCTGAAAGAGGACTTTACTTTTCAATTGCCTACTTAGTCCAAAGTAGCATTTATTGGCAAGATTGATAATTGGCTAGATTTTAGTGCTGATGTTGTTGCTAGTGTTGATGCTGGTTCCCAAATAAACGAAGTCTTTTCCTATTTCGGAATTATGGCTGCTAACAGTAGCGTGGTTGCCAAGGCGCATATGCGCTGACTCTTTGCTCGATGACAGCAGGTACTTCGTTTTGTCCCCATTCACCATCAAACCCATCTTTACCGCTTCTTTTTCTTTTAGATATGTATCTCAACTAAATTCGGCCCGCCGTGTAGTGGTAGCAGCGTGCTCCGCCTACCACATTGAAGGTACTGGGTGCAAGTCCCGGGCAAAGCAACATCGCAAATTTAGAAAATATAGAAAGTAAAGTCTTAAATTACAAGAAAATTTTCCTGAACGGAGTCGCCCCTTTGCAGTGGTTGGGTAAACCCTCCGATTGTATTTCTGCCATGAAAATGTTCTCAGTGAAAACGCAGGTTGCAGAGCACCTCAGCCCAAATCTCCTCGAAGATAACACACTCCAAGTTTAAATTTTTGTTTTATCTTACTTGTATTCCTTACAGATTTTTTAAGAAAACAGTCAAGAGTAAAGAAAAATGTAAGATATTGTAACGATTTTACTGCAAATCCTCTTATTTGCAACCCTCTGCTAAGTTCGTATCGCTAAACTGTTGAATAAATAACTCCAATATGTAATAATGCAAAATGGCCTTTATTCAAGTACTTCACAATAACACTTGTACTTTGCAACGAATAGCTTACTTAATAACCAAACTGATTGACAGCTCAAATGAAACTCTACTATTCAAAATAATACTGCTATAGCTCGCTAGATAGCGCTTAATCCAAATCTCAAATCAAACTGAATTACTTCTTACTCGCTTGCCCCGCTTTTATAGTTTACGCTGCATACTTCTAGGCTCTTCGATTTCCAGAACTTACTAGTTTGTTTCGGCTACAAAATCGCCAGCCACAACTACGTGCACAAATTATTGCTCTCCTTTGTGACAACTCGGATAAGATATATGCATGTGTTTGTGCATTGCCGCTCCGCTGCTCGTATACGTACATATGTGTAGACGCAATTATTTATTCGTTTATGTAGATACATAATGATTGAATTATTGATGTGAATGTTTGTAGTTTACAGTCTCTCGCGCATGCATAGGCGTATAAGTAAATGCATCTGTGTGTGACTTATTTCGGCTGCCTTATATATGTGTATACATGATTTGATTATTGACGTAAATACTGCTTATCGTGGCCTTAGCATCGCCTTAGTGATGGGATAACTTAGTGATGGTAATATCCGTGACAATATATATCTCATATAACCAACTGTTCCGTTAAGGGGATTTTCTTCATTCCTACACCGTTTTAACACGAACAAATGTGAAGTTCCGTCATTTCTCCCTCGATTTAATAACTAAAGATGTGAAATTTTGTAAAATGACAAACATGCTCCCCAGGAAGTTCTATAGAAATCTCTGGGATGGATTATTTATATAAAAAACAGCCGATATAGCCGATTGATCTGATAAAATGGTTTTACGAATTTTTAGCAATATTCAAGAGCTGAAAAGGTATTGTTGAGTTATTAGTATGTCGCACTTTTTATTGTAAGCTGATGCACATCAAAAATTTCATATTTCGAGATTTTATGATATGAAAATTTCATATTTCGAGATTTTGTGAAATAACCGCTTAGTGAGATTATAATGATATATAGAGAATACCTAAAGGGCCAAAATTGACCGCCATAACTATCTTTAAATCAAATTTTTATAATGAAGCTGTATGAAAAAATAAAACTTCATTTGCGTTTTACCGAAAAATGTTCAGAATTCAAATAGATCAAATATAATAATAGTACATCGTCGATTATTCGAATAACTGCTCCTTGCCGAATATTCGAATAATCGTTGTGAAATATATGTACATAGTTCATTTTGAATGCATACACAAATTTAATTGTGGTGTCAATTAACATCTACGTGGGCTGACAATATTTCTATATATGGAAATATTTGCTCAGATTCTACTGATGTCTCTGGTATACACAAATACTTCGTCATAAAACTGTTTAGTTCAAGATAAACCGTACGTTATTTTGAAAGGAGGTCAATATTATGTCCGATTGTTGGTTCAACCATAAGCTAATAAAGTTTTGGCCCAACGCTTTTTGTTTGGTTTTGGCCCTCGAATAAAAGGACCACATCGGTAAATACTGGATTGTATGCTTCTTGTGAAATGTTGCCCGAAGTTTGCTTCTGACATAACCATAAACCTTTAAGATAGTCTTCAAAGGTAGGTTCTTATATCAACGATCTATACCCTACAGTCAAACTTACCAGCTGTATACTAGATGAACACTAGCTTGCCAAAATTCCCAAATAGTTCGAGTTCTGTTTTTTCCATATTGCAACTAGTATTTTTAACACGAGTGTCTGTTAATGTCAGTCAATATATGCATCAGAGTCCTAGAAATAACATGCTAGTTAGTTTATGCAAGATGACTTTACCCTTTGTAGTATTACACAATTTTAAAAACCACTTATGGTACTTGAGTCCTGAATGTGTGGCTTTACCATTTTTTGATAACAGTGTTTCTGTTGAGTCAAAAAAAGAGATGATGAAGGCATTGAGTCGTGAGACTTTAGATGAAGACGTAAAACGTGCCTCAATTCAAAATTTAAATGTTATGCATGTTATTGAAGGCGGAATGGATAAGTTCATTTCTTCTGAGCCAAACAATTTTTTTCTTCGCTTTAAAATCAATACAGAATTTTTTAAAAATGATCCAAGTTTATGGCCTGCGTATAGTAATTTTAAAACTGCTCTTCAAATTGTTAATGACATCCACGTGGTAAACGATACAGCTGAACGAGCGGTGAAAGACTACAACCCAATGCTCACAAAAGACGAGGAACAAAAACAATATATATTGCAAGTAGTCAAAAACTATCAAAAACAATTTCCTATGAGCACGAAGGAGAGTTTATTACACAATTTTTTATAATTACAACATTTAATAAAATAAATAATCATCAGGCAAAGAATGCTAAGATACGTGAAAATTTCGCTGTTATTTTTTAATTTGGTTTTTTCTGGATTAAATATTAATGTTAAAGAAAGCTAACACAAAGCAACATTGTTCATCAAATATGTCCCTAGAATATTTGTGAATAAAGTTTTTCTATAAAATAAATATTACTGAAGTTAAGAACAATTAAAGCGAGCAATAGTGAGAAAAATAGCATTTTTAGCAAACTTTGTGGGCTCAAGGCACGCCCAATAACTATGCAAACGATCTAAAATTTGTTATACTCAGTTGAGCAGAGCTCGCAGAGTATATCAACTTTGATTGGATAACGGTTGGTTGTACAGGTATAAAGGAATCGAGATAGATATAGACTTCCATATATCAAAATCATCAGTATCGAAAAAAAATTGGATTGAGCCATGTCCATCCGTCCGTCCGTCCGTCCGTTAACACGATAACTTGAGTAAATTTTGAGGCCTCTTCATGAAATTTGGTATGTAGGTTCCTGGGCATCCATCTCAGATCGCCATTTAAAATGAACGATATCGGACTATAACCACGCCGACTTTTTCGATATCGAAAATTTCGAAAAACCGAAAAAGTGCGATAATTCATTACCAAAGATGAATAAAGCGTTGATGGTAGGTGAGTTGAACTTACGACGCAGAATAGAAAATTAGTAAAATTTTGGACAATGGGCGTGGCACCGCCCACTTTTAAAAGAAGGTAATTTAAAAGTTTAGCAAGCTGTAATTTGGCAGTCGTTGAAAAAATCGTGATGAAATTTGGCAGAAACGTTACCCCTGTTACTATATGTGCGCTTAATAAAAATTAGCAAAATCGGAGAACGACCACGCCCACTTAAAACATTTTATTTTTTAAGTCAAATTTTAACAAAAAATTTAATATATTTACAGTATATAAGTAAATTATGCCAATATTCAACTCCAGTAATGATATGGTGCAACAAAATACAAAAATAAAAGAAAATTTCAAAATGGGCGTGGCTCCGCCCTTTTTCATTTAATTTGTCTAGGATACTTTTAATGCCATAAGTCGAACAAAAATTTACCAATCCTTGTGAAATTTGGTAGGGGCTTATATTCTAGGACGGTAACTCTTTTCTGTGAAAAAGGGCGAAATCGGTTGAAGCCACGCCCAGTTTTTATACACAGTTGACCGTCTGTCCTTCCGCTCGGCCGTTAACACGATAGCTTGAGTAAAAATCGATATATCTTTACTAAACTCAGTTCACGTACTTATCTGAACTCACTTTGTATTGGTATAAAAAATGGCCGAAATCCGACTATGACCACGCCCACTTTTTCGAAATCGAATATTACGAAAAGTGAAAAAAACATGCCATAATTCTATACCAAATACGAAAAAAGGGATGAAACATGGTAATTGGATTGGTTTATTGACGCAAAATATAACTTTAGAAAAAAACTTTGTAAAATGGGTGTGACACCTACCATATTAAGTAGAAGAAAATGAAAAAGTTCTGCAGAGCGAAATCAAAAGCCCTTGAAATCTTGGCAGGAATACTGTTCGTGGTATTACATATATAAATAAATTAGCGGTACCCGACAGATGATATTCTGGGTCACCCTGGTCCACATTTTGGTCGATATCTCGAAAACGCCTTCACATAAACAACTACCGCCACTCCCTTTTAAAACCCTCATTAATACCTTTAATTTGATACATATATCGTACAAACAAATTCTAGAGTCACCCCTGGTCCACCTTTATGGCGATATCCCTAAATGGCGTCCACCTATAGAACTAAGGTCCACTCCCTTTTAAAATACTCTTTAATACCTTCCATTTGATACACATGTCATACAAACACATTCCAGGGTTACCCCAGGTTCATTTTCCTACATGGTGATTTTCCCTTAGTTTGTCTCCATAGCTCTCAGCTGAGTATGCAATGTTCGGTTACACCCGAAATTAGCCTTCCTTACTTGTTTTATTTACCATACATACAGTAATCGATTTTCGATTTTGGAAATGGAATAATCGTTGAGTTGCGATTATTCAAAGAAATTCGAGTCATATATGTACAAAAATCCTAATTCGACTAATCTCCCTCCCTCTCTCTTCATCTTATCATTATACTTTTATTCACTCCTCCCTCTTCCCTTCTCTTTCTCTGCGTCCCTTTTTTCCTCTCCGTCCAAGTCCTAATCCCAGGCCTGCTCACAGTCCATTTCCCGGAATAAAGTGTCGTAAATACTAATCAAGCAAAGGGCTATGCAAAATTTCAGGAAAATCGAACCATAAATAGAGTTTGTTCGAATAGATCAGACCTGGTCCACTTTCCGGAAGGCAACTTCACAGGAACATTCTTGATTTTGCCATGAAACGACCCTGCAAATTTGAATAAAAGGGGGGAGTGGTTTCGGAGTCCATAAGCGGAATACAAACATCTATTTAGTGCACAAACGTTAGCATATACATTCATACAAATGTACTATAAAATACAACTTTTATTTAAGTATTTTAAGGAAATGTTTAAAATGTTTGAGGAAAGCGTATTTTTCAAAAGATGTATGCATTCTTAACGAGTTATGTGGTATTAAATTGGGAACATGCATAAATATGTACATACATAAGACAAGCTGTTATGAAATGAAAACACATATACATCCATACATATCTATAAATGTACTCACGAAATTAAATCACGCTACCGAATGCTTTCTTTTTCACTACCCTCCAAAAATCGTCGGACCATATGGTCCACTGGAGTACTTACCATTCTACTCCACTGTAATGCAGCGATGGACAAACTCATGTTTCTACACCAACATGTTGTAAGCCGATCATTGCTCGTGTTTAACGATTGTAATCACTAAACGATGTTTATTGGACTGTGGGTACTCCATGGATTACTGTGATGTAATGCGAAGCTGGAGTATATGGTCTAGTCCTAGGACATCGCAATGTTAATTGGACCATATTTTTGTATGAATTGTGGTTAATTTTGGAGCACTCGCTTGGTCCATAGCGAGTACTCCATACATGCATGCATGGAGTACTCGCGATTTTTGCAGGGTACTCGATATAATTAAACATGTAGGTATGTGACACATAATGTTATCTGAATGACCCACTCAAAGCAAGTTTAACCGTACAGATCACAGTGAACAAACACAAGCACTGCATTTTTTGGAGAAAATATTATGTTTGTTAATTGAAGTTTGCTCATATTCAAAAGGAATCAAGCGTTGTTTTTGATGCAGAACAAAGGTACATATTTCAAAGTTTTGCTGCAAAGAAGACATTTAAAAATCGATCCTTCCATTTTGGAGTTATAGCTGTGTAATTTTATGATTTTTTTCAAACATTTTTGGCAATTTGCAACGCCCCTATAATATAAACCTTCAAATTATATTGAAAATGTCCGTCTCACGTGGCTAAACATTCAAATGCAAGAAACCGGAGTATTCTGTGTGAAGTGATGGGGGTACAATGATAATAATCAACTTTATTTTATAAGCTTTAAAGGCTTTGACTATTGCAGAACCACCCACGACTGAACCAGCTATCACAAAATTATATGCATCACACTGCAAATTGACAGAATTAAACCTAGTACCGTCTCTTAATGGGATCGATCTGCGCTGTTTCGGAAATATTGCGATGTGCTTCATGGTAACTACAAATCGTTTTACAGACGTTTATTTTATTAATTAGTCCGGAATAATAAAGATGAATAATGACTAAAAAAATTTATTCATTAAAATGAAAATAAAAAATAAAAGCATTATTCCATGAACCGGAGTACAAGGAAACAACTCTGATATGTAGATCTTTGAGCTTTTTTTCATACCAATTGTGTTTTTTTTTTGCAAACAAATTATTACTTTTTTTCTCAATCTGATTTTGAATTTTTTTCCTCAAGCTGATAGTTCGAAACTATAGTTTCAAAGCTTGAACCGAAACTTGATTGAGAAGTACACATTAAGATGCCAACATCCAAATACGCAATAAATTATACATTTTCACGGTGTGCTTGAACTATGTTTAAATGCGAAGTCGTATCACCTCAACTTCTTTTTAGGGATATCTGAGAGCTAAAATCAGCTCAGCAATAAAATTTTACGTAGATTCAAAATTGATAAGTGATGCACTAATTTAGATTTTGAATATATTTTTGGTAAGGTATCTTGAACATTTCTTCATACCAATTACATTGTTGAAAGCGTAAAAATATCCTCTTTCTGATGACATATAAGTCTTTTTCGCAGACTTAGCAGAAATAAAATTATAAGGCAATATATGAATCAACCTATGAAAAAAAATTTTCGGCCCCTAACTCTAAATATTGGGCGTCTATTGGAAATTTTAAGTATGCAGGGTTTATATGCCCGACTAGACCTGCAAATTCAGATACACCTTGTCAAGAGCATATTTTTACTGTCAAACAGTGCAATTGATATTACATGATGATGTACTAAAATGCAGTTTTCATAAAAAGCCCTCATGAAATTTTCTTAAAATTTTATTGCTGAACTGATTTTCACTCACAAAATTAGAATCCACAATAAAATCTGAGACAGTATGACTTCGAGTTAAAACATAGTTTGGGCAACACGTGATTTCTTAACATCAGAACTAAAACTTGACAGAGCTAGTCCACTTCGTAGCCCTCGCGCCCTGCAATCGGAAAAAAAGCACTGGAATTGTTGGAAATATATACTAACTAACTACCCATAATATTTCTCAAAAGCAAATAAAAACTAATTTTTGTACGGGTGTGCATGTGTGCAGGAGTCATTACCCTTAATTATACTTCAATTAGGTCAGACGAAAATGGTAGTTTTTTTGATGCCCGTACCGATAATTAAATGCTCGTAACTGAAAATTACTTTTACATTTACCAATGCCGTTTCTGTCTCAGTTTTGTATCATCGTAATTTCGCTGATGGTCCGTGGTGATGATTAATATGTCTTTTCCAGTCTTCGAAACGTTTCATTGGCCATAAAGGCTTATTTCATATTTAATTTGTCTATAGACGTTGTATGTTTATATACTCAAATGTGATAACCTCACAAAGTACGTACACTTATTTTATTCGCCTAGTGGTACCTTGTAACGGCATAAATGAATAGAGATAACTATAACGTTAGCAGAATTTTGAGATATCATATTGAAATTTTGTATGTATATTTCTTGGCTTTATGTGAGAGCTGATAAAGCGACTTCTAAACAAAAAACATCAGGAGCCATCTCATCTACTTTCGGTACTGTCCATGATTCCAAGCCCTACAGGTGTAATGAACGACTTGTAAGGTGTGATTTTTGGCAATATACATCTTCTTTCTATCTATCTATAAATCTTATAAAATAAAAGGGGGACTCATGATAGCATATAAACTTATAAGGTGTAAAATTATATCCATTTACACACGCGGTTATATGAACGCACCTAGTAATACTCTTGATAAACTTGATTGTTTTTCAGCTGTATTATTTCCAAAAAAATTTTTTTGATTGTTATACAAATTAAAAAATACCAAGATTAAGTGAAAAAACAAAACTAAAACGCCTTTACTTGCTGATGTTGGTGATTTTTGATGAAAATGCCGTCTGTAATGTCTGCAAGGTTGCATTCCTTTGGGTTTACCGCGTTTACACAATGAAATGTGCGCGTAAATTTATACAAATTGTGTAAATGATTTTTCATACAAAATTTGACAGCTCGTGCGTAAACTAGATAAATTTATACGTTTACACACTTTATAAGGCATTTATACGGTTACATGAGTCCCCCTAAAGTCGCTAAATGCCATGTATGCACATAACTTCACACAGAATACTCCGATTTTAAAACGGTTTTTTGCATTTGAAAGCTTAGCTTCGTGAGATGGTACTGTTAATATAATTTGAAGATATATATTATAGGGGCGTGGCAAATTGCCAAAATGTAGCAAAAAATCATAAAATTTTTGTTTACACAGCTCTAACTCATAAACGGATGGATGGATTTAAAAAATTCTACTTTTCAGTAAAACTTTGAAATATTTACCTTCGATCTGCATCAAAAAAAATACTTGATTCCTTTCTTATATCAGCCAAATTGTTTAAACAAAAGTAACATTTTTATCAAAAAATGCGTATGTGTGTTTGTTTGCTGTGAACTGTCCGCGCTAATTACTTTTGAGTGATGCTTGATGCGACACATACATACGTACATATGGGCCGTTTATTTTGAAAGTGGCATAAGTCATTTCCAACTCATGGTCTTAAATGCATTGTTATTTTTGAACGAATGCATATATAGATGGTTCTACAATTATAAAATAATAATAAGAATTGCATCTTTTGGATATTGGACTCTAAAAAACTGGAGGCGAGGAGAGATACAAACAAATTACCACTGAACCTAAACGACATGAAATGACTTATGCCACTTTCAAAATAAACGGCTCATATATAGCATTCACTGCGTTATTTAACTTCGGGCGTAGGTTTATAGGTATGTATGGATGTACATCACTACATAGTATAAAACAAACTCGCTTTTTCTGTCCCTATGTCCCTTTGAATGCTTAAGCATTTTAAAATACACAACGGATTTTGGTGCGCTTTTTTTTAATGGATAAAGAGTGATTAAAGAGGAAGTAACGGATGAACATATTTGGCTGAAAATTGGTGGAGGGGTAGCTTAGAACCAGGAGACAGGAAATAGGCTAATTTTTATCCCGTTCTGGATAGGGTCTTGAGATCAAAACGTGGACGTGGGTAATCCTGGGATATGTTTGTACAATATGGGTATCTAGGTACCCCTAGAATGTGTTTACAGAATATGGATAACGAATAAAAGCTGTTGATGAGTGCTTTAGTACAGGGTAGTTTTCATACCTATTGGTGACTAGGGTCTCGAGATATAGGCCAAAACGTGCATCAGGGTAACACTAGGATGTGTTTTTACATTATGGGTATCAAATTGAAACTGTTGATGAGCGCTTTAGTACAGAGTAATTTTTATACCGCTGGGTGACTAGGGTCTCAAGATGTCTGCAAATCCTGGAGCCGGATACCCCTAGAATGTGTGTTTAATATGGATATCAAATAAAACTTGTTGCTGAGAGCTTTAAAGTAATTTTCATTGTGATATTCGATTTAGTTGCATTAACCTGGCAAAACTGATAAATGTGGATGCGAAGCCGAAATAAAGGCATGAATTAATAATACCCGCATAACTATTTACATACGTCCTATTCGATTTGAATGGCAATAAAGGATGAAGAAGAATGGGAAAAACTTTAGAGAAGAGAAAAGAGAGAAGGAGACTGAGAAAGAGATAGAGTGAGACGAAAATTGAGATAGATGTAGCGAAAATACGGAGGGAGGAGTGAATAAAAGGATTAAGAAAAAGTGAGGAGGGGGGGGGGGCGGTCAGAGCTAGACGGAAAAAGCTTATTAAAATATATGGAGATAGACCAAATTTAGGGCAGAACAACGTCTGACGGGTCTGCTAGTAAATCTTATAAAATAAAGTCGCTAAATGCCACGTATGCACATAACTTCACACAGAATGCTCCGATTTTAAAACGGTTCTTTGCATTTGAAAGCTTAGCTACGTGAGATGGTACAGTTAATATCATTTGAAGATATATATTATAGGGGCGTGGCAAATTGCCAAAATGTAGTAAAAAATCATAACATTTTTGTTTACACAGCTATAACTCATAAACGGATGGATGGATTTAAAAAATTCTACCTTTCAGTAAAACTTTAAAATATTTACCTTCGATCTGCATCAAAAAAAATACTTGATTCCTCTCTTATATCAGCCAAATTGTTTAAACAAAAGTAACATTTTGCACTTAACGGCATACTGAAGACACACGGTATGGTTTTAAATTTTTTATACCAAAAAATTGTCTACTGTGAATATTTTTACCGAATGCATCTCGCATTTTTTTACAGAAATTGAAATAAATTCACTTTCTTATGGTTAGGAAGCTCTGAAAGATGAAATAAGTGGCATAGAGGCCTCTACTCGTTAAAAACTTAACAGCATATTGTCAGCCCCGTCCTTACTTGTTATAATTCTATTTATATTTTTTAATAATAAAAATACGTTAAGTAAGCAGTAATTACTTTGTTCCACCAAATATAAGAAAAAAATTAAAGCCGGCACATATGGCTCGTCTTGTCATCGAAACGACATTTCATCACTTTCTTCGCTTTCTTCATTTTCGCAGTTTTCTGCCGTTGCTGGCACTTGCTTTTTCATTAAATATCTGATAAAAAAATTTTTTTTTGTGGCGTTGTATGCAAAATATTTCCTTACTTTTTCATTTCTACGTTGTGTAAGTGATGACACTTGATAATCGATTAATGTTTTATTATCAGCTGATTACCAAGCTGCCACATCATCATAACGAAAAAAATAAAATAAAATTCCGATGTCATTTGATACATACATACATTACAAATTTCATAATCCGAGTTGCCCAAATAGATTTGGAGCCAAAAAAGGGCAAACATTTTAAAGAGGGCCAAAAAAAGGGCTAGGGGCTAAATTTGAAAGCGAAAAAATTTCCATATATGCAGATAGACCAAATTTAGTGCAGAACAACGTCTTAGGAAATAACTTACTTCAATGTCATGTGTGAGGGTTCGTTTTTTTGTTTGTTGTTTTTGACAAACAAATTTCCATTGCTTCGAAAGCCATTACACGAAGTTAAGTAATTAGCAATTAAGATAATAAAATAAACAGATAAGGGAGTCTAAGCTGACGTCAATCCCATTTCCTATTATAGTGCCATTTTGGAATTAAAACAGCATATGTATAAATTTGTTTTTTGAAAAATTTATACTTATCATATTTGTTTCCGATCCTCTTAAATATTCGGTTGGTCTTAATCGAATTCGTCCATTTTTCCTAGGATCATTTGCTTATTATTACATTTTTATACTCAGTTGAGCAGATCTCACAGAGTATATTAACTCTGATTGGATAACGGTTGGTTGTACAGGTATAAAGGAATCGAGATAGATATAGACTTCCATATATCAAAATCATCAGTATCGAAAAAAAATTTGTTTGAGCCATGTCCATCCGTCCGCCCGTTAACACGATAACTTGAGTAAATTTTGAGGTATGTTGATGAAACTTGGTATTTAGGTTCCTGGGCACCCATCTCAGATCGCTATGTAAAATGAACGATATCGGACTATAACCACGCCCACTTTTTCGATATCGAAAATTTCGAAAAATCGAAAAAGTGCGATAATTCATTACCAAATATGGATAACGCCATGAAACTTGGTAGGTGAGTTGAACTTATGACGCAGAAAAGAAAACTGGTAAAATTTTGGACAATGGCGTGGCCCCGCCCACATTTAAAAGAAGGTAATTTAGAAGTTTTGCAAGCTGTAATTTGGCAGTCGTTGAAGATGTCATGATGAAATTGGCAGGAACGTTACTCTTATTACTATATGTATGCTTAATAAAAATTAGCAAAATCGGAGAACGACCACGCCCACTTTTTAAAAAAAAATTTTTTAAAGTCAAATTTTAAAATTAAAGTTAATATCTTTACAGTATATAAGTAAATTATGTCATCATTCAACTCCAGTAATGATATGGTGCAACAAAATACAAAAATAAAAGAAATTTTCGAATCCGAATATGACCACGCCCACTTTTTCGATATCGAAAATTTCTAAAAATGAAAAAAATGCCATAATAATATACCAAATACGAAAAAGGGGATGAAACATGGTAATTTGATTGGTCTATTGACGCAAAATATAACTTTAGAAAAAAACTTTGTAAAATGGGTGTGACACCTACCATATTAAGTAGAAGAAAATGAAAAAGTTTTGCAGGGCGAAATCAAAAGCCCTTGGAATCTTGGAAGGATAACTGTTCGTGGCATAAATAAATTAGCGGTACCCGACAGATGATATTCTGGGTCACCCTGGTCCACATTTTGGTCGATATCTCGAAAACGCCTTCACATATACAACTACCACCACTCCCTTTTAAAACCCTCTTTAATACCTTTATTTTGATACCCATATCGTACAAACATATTATGGCGATATCTTGAAAAAGCGTCCACCCATAGAACTAAGGCCCATTCCGTTTTAAAATACTTATCAACACCTTTCGTTTGATACCCATATTGTACAAACGCATTCTAGAGTAACCCCTGGTTCACGTTTATGGCGATATCTCGAAAAGGTGTCCATCCATAGAACTAAGGCCCACTCCGTTTTAAAATACTCATCAACACCTTTCGTTTGATACCCATATTGTGCAAACGCATTCTAGAGTCACCCCTGGTCCACGTTTTTGGCGATATCTCGAAAAGGTGTCCACTTATAGATTTAAGGCCCACTCCCTTTTAAAATACTCATTAACACCTTTCATTTGATACCCATATAGTACAAAAAAATTCTAGAGTCACCCCTGGTCCACCTTTATGGCAGTATCTCGAAAAGGCGTCCACCTATAGAACTAAGGCCCAGGCCCTTTTTAAATACTCATTAACACCTTTCATTTGATACCCATATCGTACAAACAAATTCTAGAGTCACCCCTGGTCCACCTTTATGGCGATATCTCGAAAAGGCGTCCACCTATAGAACTAAGACCCACTCCCTTTTAAAATACTCACTAACACCTTTCGTTTGATACCCATATAGTACAAACGGATTCTAGAGTCACCACTGGTCCACGTTTATGGCGATATCTCGGAAAGGCGTCCACCCATAGAACTAAGGCCCACTCCCTTTTAAAATACTCATTAACACCTTTCATTTGATACCCATATCGTACAAACAAATTCTAGAGTCACCCCTGGTCCACCTTTATGGCGATATTTCGAAAAGGCGTCCACCTATAGAACTAAGACCCACTCCCTTTTAAAATACTCACTAACACCTTTCGTTTGATACCCATATTGTACAAACGCATTCTAGAGTCACCACTGGTCCACGTTTATGGCGATATCTCGGAAAGGCGTCCACCCATAGAACTAAGGCCCACTCCCTTTTAAAATACTCATTAACACCTTTCATTTGATACCCATATCGTACAAACAAATTCTACAGTCACCCCTGGTCCACCTTTATGGCGATATCTCGAAAAGGTGTCCACTTATAGATTTAAGGCCGACTCCCTTTTAAAAATACTCATTAACACCTTTCGTTTGATACCCATATTGTACAAACGCATTCTAGAGTCACCACTGGTCCACGTTTATGGCGATATCTCGAAAAGGCTTCCACCCATAGAACTAAGGCCCACTCCCTTTTAAAATACTCATTAACACCTTTCATTTGATACCCATATCGTACAAACAAATTCTAGAGTCACCCCTGGTCCACCTTTATGGCGATATCTCAAAAAGGCGTCCACTTATAGAACTTAGGCCCACTCTCTTTTAAAATACTCATTAACACCTTTCATTTGATGCCCATATCGTACAAATAAATTCTAGAGTCAGTCCTGGTCCACAGTTATGGCGATATCCCTAAGTGGCGTCCATCTATAGAACTATGGCCCACTCCCTCTTAAAATACTCTTTAATACTTTCCATTTGATACACATGTCATACAAACACATTCCAGGGTTACCCTAGGTTCTTTTACTACGAGGTGATTTTCCCTTATTTTGTCTCCTTACTTGTTTTCATTTCTTATGATAAGGGTAAAGCGTTTAAGGCGTATAATTAAATGATACTAATCCACCCTTTTAAAAAACTCTTGTTCTACTCCACTACCTTCCATTTTATTTTCGTATTCTTGTCCTTTTTCCATTTGCCCTATAACCAACTCACACTGGCACTATCACTACCACTCTCGCGAGCTTTGGACGCCAAAGGAACACAAACGTTCGTTTTTATTTATAAGATCCCCACAATGAAAGATGTAAGAACTTACAGAAGCTGTTCTCTAATTTCTAGAGGGTTACCAGCTGAATTTTTTGGAATTTTTATTATGAAATGGATCAAAATGCAATGTCTTTCCCTTTCGCGCCTGAAGGATCAGCTAATGGAGGAAGTAACATATCAGAAATGGAGGGTTGCGTAGATGTGATTTGATTTGATTAGGAGTGTTTTGAAATGCCATACCAATAAAAGTGCTTAACAACATTTCTTCTATGATGTTATCATGCATGAATATGTCTTATACCCATTTCACGTATGTTTTCATGGGAGTACAATTAAATTTCAACTCGCTATAACCAAGTAAGCACAAGCAAATGATATGATAAACATTTTATTTTCAAGTCAGTGACTGCATACCTTTTGCTACTATTTTATTAATATTAGTGTACTTCTCACTGCGTATTTTTCCACTTGGGAAAAAATTTAGAATATGTTAAGTTCAGATCTGCGGTCAGAAGAATTCATTTTGCCTACTATACAGGAAAGGCTATATGAATAACTGTAAATCGCAAGATTTATGCTTTTTGTAAGTTCTTCACTACAAATTATCTTTTAATTTAAAGTATTTTGTTATGTATGTGATAAAAATTTTTTTTGGAAAAATTTGCATAAACTCTTTTAAATCATGCAAATAAAAATATTTGCAGTTGATTCTAATTCTTTGTATTCCTTTGAGGGCAAATTGAGAATCATTGAACTTTCAACTACAAAATAACTTGTGTTGGGCAAGTGCATTTTGAGTTGATAAGAATATTCCGCTATTGAGATGACCTTAAGAATTAACATTAGATATTTGAAAAAATTAATTGATATAGAATAGCTGTGTTTTTTACATGTATATACATATGCACTTACATTTAATATGCTGGGATATTTTGCAAACTGCTTTTTCCGAATTACTCTAATATATGCGTACGTGACAACGGGGAATTTACCATATTACAACGTGTAATAGGTTTCTATACGAGGGGAGATACACCAGATTAAACTGGTGGAAAGGTGCTAAAAAGCTGACAGCCACAAATGTTACTGGATAGCGTTCATTCCAAACATACAAACATACAAATTAACAAATGCGTATGCAAGTACTTAAAAAGCACACATTTTTCCATAGTTAAAAAATCTTTTGCCACTGATAAGTATGTGTTTATTTTGCATATTACGTCCCCCATGTTGACAACAGTACATATCGCAAAGGGACAACATTTTAGTTCTTTGATTTTCTTCCTTTATTTCGTTTTTCGATAATCCAAAACAATCGAGAATAAGACGAAGTTTATATAAAGAAACCAATAGCCCGTTTACGGATTTTCATAGTCTTATTCATTTTGGAACTGACAATGAAACAAATTTACAGATTAATGAGGATAATTTTCTCTTGTCAATATCTCTTATGAACCAATTTTGTGTTTATGGGGTAGATAAATTTTAAATTTTTTATGGGCTTCAATTTGCTTGTAGATATCTGGCGCTAAACCATTATTACTATTATTCAATTCGTCATCATCATCATTAATTGGCCGGCTAGCCGATTTTTTCCGTTGTATAACAAGTCACGCCAGCTAACCTATTTCACGACTGCAGAGGTTAATTCGAAATACACTCTGTGCAGAAACTTCAGCTTTCATTCTCATATCAGGGCCTAGTTGCTGGTTACGAAATATACAAAATTCTTCACAATCTCGAATTATATCCGTCATCAGTTAAGACAAATACTTCTAATAAAGTTTTGAGTCAGAAAAAATATAGACTATGACTCCGAGACTTGGCTGCAGGTTGTTTGGTAAACTTTTTTTAAATCACCCGATGATGCTAGATAGACTCTGTGAAATTACCCACAGAAACCCGATCGATTTTTTTTCAGTTTCCACTTTCTAAACCAAATAATCCCATAATTATCCCAAAGAAATTAATGTATTTATTTCAGTATATTTGGGCATACTGCAAGACATTTTTAGTCCAGTAAGATTCGACTACCCCAAAATTGTAATAAGTGTGTTTGCAGTTATTTGGTTTAAAGTTTAAAAACGAAATTTCACAAAAGCTCTTAGAATTCTTACACGACATGAAACATATTGTAAGTGAAACGAAATTATATAAATGGTTAAAATATTCCAATTCCAATTCCAGGCAAGTTACCTTTTTAACGCAGAGTTAATTAAAAAATGTCTCAAAAATGTGTGGGTTTAACCCCTCGTGTCACATCAACTTTGAGTTAACAAATAATTTGTCGTTGAGCAAGTGGACCTTAAGATTAAGACAAAAAAACTTGTCAGTATAGTCTTTGAATTGACTATGTGTTTTACTCTAAACTAAATCTGCTGATAATTTTGTGCTCTCTTCGTAGCAGTGCCGATAAACATACTCACAACTTTTCAGGAGATTGAGGCTTAAGTATAAAAAGTGCTATCTCCGTTTTCCTAAGTTAGCCTCCAAAAAATAGATATCGGCTTTCGAAGTTCGAAATTCTACATTTCATGGTCATGGTCTACTCTTTTCCCTTATTAGAAGGGCTGAATTCTTTTTTTGAGAAATTTAGTATAACAGCTGTTATACGAGGTGAAAAGTCAGAACTTCAAAAATATGAAAAACCTGATATTTCCGCATTTTCGCTACACATGTCAAAAATCTTAGTATTGCTGTGAACGTGGTTAAATGGCCTTTATTTTGATGTGCATATCTTTAAAGAAATATTTGGCAAAACCCCTGTTTAAGCGAAAAAATGCGTTTTTTTCACCAAAAATGTATTTTAACCAACACAATTTCTAGCTGGTAAAACTATTGAATATTTAATAAATCATAAACTTACATTAAATGTGCTATTTTCAAATCAAAGCACTGCGCTTTTATACTTTTGAGCTCTGAACATTGCTTATGTCCAGTGTGGTCCCCAACAAATTATGACGATCATCTATGCCTTGATTTAAAGGTGTGTAAAAACGACAACTAAATCAGTCCCTACATAAAAATCTTGTACAATTAAATCAAATAAAGCTTGACTACACAGTAGAACTGCAGTTAAACTTGTGTTTCGTTAAGCTAAATTTATTTAAATATATACATATTACAAATGATTTTACATATTGTTTGAAACAAGATTATTTTCTTAAACTAAACCGTTAAGGTCTTGGTCACCGTCTTTTCTCAGCAATCTTTATCCACCAACATATATCAGCTATCATGGCGTTTAGCTTTTTGCCTTTGTATCGAGACTCCATTGGTATAGCTGTTTGGTGGAAGCGTTCTCCCTGTCTACCTTCATCTACCTTCATCGGATTCGGTAGAAAATTGTCTCTCTAACCAGTTGAGATGAGCAAGTTTAAGTTAATGCAAGTTTACCCACTCAGCATTTAGCTGATTCAATTTTGAATTTCCCTACATATCAATACAATTTGATTACTCTTTCTGACTAAATAATGAGTTATCATACAATTGAACAAAAAAAATAATCAAATATGAATACTTTTGATGATGAAAAACTAAAAAGCATTTTTCGATCACTTTTTGGAATCATTTTTGAAGTCCTTTAATGACTAAATTTTAATATTTCATAAAAACCAACAAAAAGGATAATCAAATATGCTTACCTTTGATGATCAAAAACTGAATATAGTTTTTCAGTCACATTTTGGAATAATATTTGAATCAAATGTGTTTACTTTAGGTGATCGAAAATGTATAATCATTTTTCATTCAGATTTCTGAATCTTTTATGAATATATTTGTTGACTGAATAATGAATTTAATACTTGTTGAAATTTTACTTTTCATTAAAAATTTTATTTTTTTCACATGCAAATATTTTTTCAATCATGATGCTAAGAAAAAATATATAAAAATTTTATTATTTATGCAAAAGAAATTCTTCAAGACAAAAATAATGTAATGCTGCTCTTGAACGAAAATTCCCCAAACAATTTCTCCCCTTCAGATTCCCAGAAAATACATAATGATTGGACAATACATAGGTTGTGAGCTATTTGAACCCCAGGTAAGTGAAACTATCTTGACATACGGCTTCAACATCCCGTATCGTATCCGTATTTTAAGATGCAGACGATAATGCTGATGATGGATGTTGTAGTCGCAGGTGTATATCGGTCAAGTTTTTTCGCGAGTTAGCTGTGGTTCGAATAGCTCACTTTCGCATGCTTTCTTCCCCTTATGAAATAAGATTATTATGTAATATCATATTTTGAATGAGATATGAAGAATAAATGCATTATAATGGCATTCAAAAATGATTCAAAAATCTCAACCAAAACGATTGAAATATATTCACGAATATGATCAGAAAATGACTGTGAAAATGACTGTGAAAAGCAGTCAAATATTACTCTAAAACTATTAAAGCTCAATTTTACAATGATATCAAATATGAATAAAAAGGAATAATCACATTTATGGTACATTTTTCTCCCGACGATACGTTAATTTTCGAACAGAATATGCTTTTAAATTTGAACGTTTTTAATCATCTTGGGGTATGATATTTAAATATTTTTTGATCAAAATTTTCAAAAAATGCTGGCTGGGTATGATTTATTTAATATTCAATAGTTTTACCAGCTGGACTTGGCGTTGGTTAAAAAAAATTGTTTAAAGATATGCATATCAAAATAAAAGCCATTTAACCACCTTCACAGCAAGAAAAAAGCGGACCACGATAACATTATTACTTTTTAATTTGCTGAACGCGTTAACAAAAACAAAAAACAAAAATTTCGAAATGTTGAATTTCGAACTTCGAAAGCCGGTATATATTGCTTGGAGGCTAACTTCGAAAATCGGAGATAGTACTTTGTCTACTTAAGCCTCATTCTCTACAAAAAAGTGGGTTTGGTCCAATTCCCAGCCGGCTGTTGCACAGTGTAATGAGAGGGGTGTTAGAGGCATTGGTTCCACATTACAATTGAAGAGATGGTTGGTGTCATGTGGGGACACATTGCAAGCAGGACATATATTTTGATGTCGGGGTTGATTCTGGATAGGTAAGATTTTAACCTGTTACAGTACCCAGATCGAAGTTGAGCTAGAGTGACGCGCGTTTCCTTAGGGAGATTGCGTTCCTCCTCTGCTAGTTTTGGATATTTTTCTTTGAGTACCGGATTAGCCGGGCAATTCCTGGCATAGAGGTCCAACGAATGTTTGTGGACATCACTGCGGACCTGTTTATGCTTTTTTGTTTAATACGACTGTGTTTTCAGGTGCCGTATTTCCTCATAATGCTTATGGAGATGACTTCTTAAGCCCCTGGATGGTGTAGCCTCATCAATCACATGTCTGTTGGGATAATCAGGTTTCTGGGTATTCAACAGAAACTGTTTGTTTAGCATTTCAAATGTCTCTCAATGAAGGTAGTTCCCAAAATCTGGCATCACACCCGCGCTCTTTCCACCGATTTTAAAATTCAAGTAAATATAAAAAAAATTTACTTAGTATTTGCGAGAAGTTATATTTCTTCGGCATTAAAAAGAATGCAAACAATTAATTACAATAAAATAATAAGAGGACTAGAAAAGGAAAGTCAACAAATTCATTAAAATTCAGTTTAAATTTGAAAAATTAAATAAATAAATATTTATTTTTTTACATTAGGTGTACCATAAATTAGCGAATTAATCGAATGATATTATCTTCTGGTAATGACCGAATCGGAACATCAGTTATCAGTAGCTTATGATAAGAAGGCTACCTATGTACCAAACTTCAGGCAAATCGAACCATGAATAGAATTTTTTCGAATAGATCTGTTCCTGGTCCACTTCCCGGAAAAAAGGATAACTAAATACTAATCTGGACAAAAGATATGTACACCCTTCTTTATACATATAGATAGATTAAATCTCCTTAGTGCACTAACATTAGTATATACAAAAATACATACAAATATACCAAAAAATAGGACTTCTGTTTAAGAATTTTAAGGAAACGTTAAAAATTGTAACGAAAGAATATTTTTCAAGAGATTTATGCATTCTTAACTATTTACAATATCACGTGGTGAAAATACACACATACATAAGTCCATACATACCTATAAACTCACTCCCGAAGTTAAATATTGCTAGCGAATGCTGGCTTTTTTCACCATTCGATCTAAATCAACATGTGCATATATATGTGAAGCATAATATGATGTGGTGAAAGTCGCACTCAAAGCAAGGTTTCTCGTACAGATCACAGCGAACATATACACGAACTACATTTCCAACCTGTTACTTTTGTGTTACAGTGATGCGCGTGCCACACACGAGCTCCATTTTCAATATATTACTTTTGTGCAACATTTTTTAAAATTTCACTCTCATAGTTTTTCATAACGCGCCTAAAGAAGTATATGATCTAAAACGATCTTATATAAAAGTAGTAGAAAATATGTAGAGCTTATTATCACATATTCCAAATTAACCTTGTACTCAAGCAAACTGCTCCACGTAAAACTTCCAGCCTTTTCATATCAACTTTATTTAAATTTGCTGAGCGTCTTGGAAATGTGATGTTCTGGTGTTATATGAAACTGCGACATATTTTTATACCTTTCATGAAAATGAAATGGTATATTAATTTCGTCACGAAACCGAAAATTGTAAGTCCTTAAAGGAAAATAGATAGACCCACCATTAAGTATACCGAAATAATCAGGTTGAAGAGCTGAGTTGATTTAGCCATGTCCGTCTGTCCGTCTGTCCGTCTGTCCGTCTGTCCGTCTGTCTGTTTGTATGCAAACTAGTCCCTCAATTTTTGAGATATCTTGATAAAATTTGGTGAGCAGGTGTATTTGGGTGTCCGATTAGACATTTGTCGGAACCGACCGGATCGGACCACTATAGCATATATCCTCCATACAACCGATTTTTCAGAAAAAGAGGATTTTTATAATATCTTACCCAATTTAACAGATTGAAGCTTCAAACTTCACCATATACTTTCGTATATTGCACATATTGTTGCCTGAAAAAATTTATGAGATCGGTTGTATATATAGTATATATCCCCCACAACCGATTGTTCACATAAGGAACTTTTCGTAATTACTGCCCTATTTTAAGAGCTAGAGGCTTCAAATTTCAGCGAATGCTTACGTATATAGCATATATTGTTGTCTGAAAAAATCATAAAGATCGGTGGTATATATAGTATATATATGGTGGTATATATAGTATATATATATAGTATATATATATATTTTCGCAAATTTTAGCCCCATTTTAACAGCTAGAAGCTTCATATTTCACCGAATATTTACTTATATAGCATATATTGTTGTCTGAAAAAATCATAGAGATCGGTTGTATATATAGTATATATCTCATACAACCGATTGTTCAGATAAGAAACTTTTCGCAATTTCTACCCTATTTTAACAGCTATAAGCTTCAAATTTCACTGATTGCTTACGTATATAGCATATATTGATGTCTGAAAAAATCATTGAGATCGGTGGTATAAATAGTATATATCTCATACAACCGATTGTTCAGATAAGAAACTTTGCGCAATTTCTGCCCCGTTTTAACAGTTAGAAGCTTCAAATTTCACAAAATGCTTACGTATATAGCATATATTGTTGTCTGAAAAAATCATAGAGATCGGTCGTATATATATTATATACTTCATATAAACTGTCATTTTGACCCCTTTTTTACGGCTAGAATCTTCAAAATTCATCAAATTTCATCAAATAGTTACGTTTTCGTCATATATTTTTGAAATACGTGATTCGTAGTCATAGTTTTTACACGCAGACCACAAAAAAACCTGAAACTTTGCATCCTCACACAAAGTACCTACCTGTTTTTTATTTTATATTTATCTTAAAAATCGTTAAGGTATGTAGATCTGTTCACTATATATTTCGTATCTTATACATCCGATTATTCGGAGATTACGAACGGGATAAGATTATTGTTCAGCCCCATTCATGAAAGGTATGAAGTCTTCGGCACAGCCGAAGACAGTCCCGTTCTTACTTGTTATATTTCAGTGCGTCGTGATTAGCAATATTGATACGTCGCATGCATTTATATGTATATATGTATGCAGACATGCTTTTATATAAAGCGCCAAATACACGACACGAACATTTCCGCGAACATTCCGCAATCTTGTTCGCAGCTTTGGCCATACACCATACGAACTTTTGGCCGAACATTACTTCTCTTTCAGACAGCGATGAATACGAACAACAATTGTGCTGCAGCAATATTGCTCGCTGTGGCAATTAAGCGTAAAAAAAGAGAGGAGATTTATACATTTCAATAAATTCACTCAGAAATTTTTTATTGTGTATTTTACTTTTCCGCGCACGTCTATTCCGTTCAGAAATTTCTACGATTATGAGCTATTTCGCCATACACGCACGAACAGTTCGCGCAAATGTTCGCCAAAAATTAAAATATTTTGATTTTTGGCGAACATTTGAGCGAACTGGCAAACACCACCATACACGACAGAAAAGGTCGTAGAAACATGACATAACGGGAATGTTCGCGGAAATGTTCGTGTCGTGTATTTGGCGCTTAATATGTGTTTATATGCATATGTTTGAATATAATTTTATACATTTTTAGTGTAATTTACCTGAATCAGATATGCTTTCTATTTTTCAATTTTGATTTCACATTAAAGTTTAGGTACGTTGATAACTTATGATAATCTATTGTTGGCATAAATAAACATAATTGGTTTCGTACTCGTAAAAAAGTAATGTGGTGAATATAAAGAGCCAGGTCCTTGGAGAGTAACAGTTCTCACACCATATTCAGATCACAACATTACCTGCAGTCAAACCTAATAGTTGTATACTAGATGAATACTCGTTTGCCAAAAGCCCCGTCTTTCTATATCATGAACTGATATTTTTAACACAGCGATGTCCACCGAAATATCAAGAGCTAGTATCTCCATCAGCACCATACTAGTGAACGTACTAGTCATTATATATACTAAAATCATATCAGTTGGCCTACTACACAGTCTATGTATCAGGATCATATCAGTTCATATTTTTGCGCATTTGCATCGGACAACAATGTCAATAAATGTTACTTTGGACTGAAATTGAAAGTAAAGCCATCTACCTGTAAACGAAAATCGTGCTCTAAAAATCGCTTATCGTACTCGCCTTGCGCTATTGTCAAGAAGCATGGTCAGAAGCGGTGGTTCTGGGAGTGTTCGAGGGAAAAGTTCTTCGAAATATTAATTGGTCATGGCGAGTACCGAAGAATATTTAATGATGCGCTTAACGTGCTTTATGCAGACACAAACATAGTCCAGCGAACTAAATTGCAGCGGCTACGTTGGCTAGATCATGTAATGCCAATTAAGATGATAAAAGGGATTCTTATCGGGACCCACCGACTAAAATTTCCTCGATGTTACCAAGTGGCGCCTGCTAGCACTGCTGCTTGTTTGACGGCCATAACCGCTTAAACGGTCAAAACGACAATTAAGTATGTAAGTAAGTAAGTACATGCATCAGCATCCTATTAGGTAATATAATAGTTTATGGCAGTCTAGGCCTATTTGTGATGAAAAATTACACAACAACTACTAAATTAGCTTTAATTTATTTTATTGCACATTCAATAATAAAATATTAAAACTATCAAAATTAATATTAGTTTAACACACAAAGGAACAAATTCTTAAAGATATTTGGACGTCATAAGGAGCCGGATTATCACGTACCAGTTCATAGCGCCGAGTTCTGGCGCGCTTGCAATTTTATCGGCTGGGCCACGGAACCATATTAGAGACGCATAGTTTACAATCGGTTGACCATGAGATAGACTAGTGACTAGGAGATTTTGTTTCGACTCTGTGCTTTGATATCGATCGCGCTTACATGGAAGCTGTATTATTATTATTAACTAATGTTTATAAAAATATTTATGTACGCTATACTTCTCACAACTGAATTGACTCTAGTTACAAGCTAAATAGAATGAATAACCGCTAAAAATTGTAGTAAATTATCTAGAATGTTTGCTGACTGATTTAACTTTTGACTGCAGGGTTTTTGCATCGTATGTACAGGAAAGGTTGGTCACATCCCGTAGTTGTGAAAGAATATACATATCTCATACTGATTATTAATTTTTTAACATAATGAGATAATAAGATTCAATGACAGGGATACTGAGACAAGCTCAGAGCTCGCGGTGGAGTTGCAGAGCAACAGGTTGCTATTACTCATAAATGGAAGAGGTTTAGATAGGCCTCCTACCCCACCAATGTTGGTCGACCTCAAAAACCACAACACATTCTACCTCTACTCATAGCCAAAACACAAAGAATCTTTAGCAAGTTGTGTAAACTCTTTGGATTAACTTGGGGCATTCATCCTGAAAACGTCATAATAATATATCGACAAGTAATAGAGCCGATGATTACTATTACATTCGTCGGCTTCTACGATCGTTCCAACGACGCTTCCCTTTTAGAGCAATACGAGCTCTTTATACAGTATCTGCAACATCGGGCTTTAAAGAATTACATCTGAAACTTAATAAAATAAGCAATGTAACAGGCCCGTGGGCACGGGGGGCGGTTTTGGGCGATCAGTCATGAGAGGTGATATCCAGAAACAAAAAGTTGTACCCATTGACTTACAACTTTCGCAACAAAAACTCGATTTTATTAACAGGAGTAGGAAATATTTGACTCCAATTATTGAAACCATCATTCTGTGCGGTCGGCAGGGGTTGGCACCATGTGGATCACAAGACACGGTCAAATTGTCACTTGCGGAACCTTTGGTGAATGACGGGAATTTGTATTGAAACTCAGGAGGGAAAATGCGACTGAGATTTTCGGAACAATTTTCCAAGAAAACACGAGACTTGCAAGAAAACAAACTCAGCGCTGCAACGTTTTGACAGTGTTGAAGATTATTTCAGAATCAGTATTTTCATTCCATACCTGGGTTCAATTCACGTTCTATGAAGTGATGAAGTGAAAAAAAAAAAAAAAATCATGCTCGCTGAGAAATTATTATTTTTATTTTATCACATCACTTTTTCATATTAGGCGATTCGTGTTCTTTGCAATAATCGTTGTGAAAATCTAATAACGAGCACTGTGGTGAGTAAAAAAAATGATATTTTCTGTCAAACAAAAAATTTAATTCAAGAAAGTAGTAAATATTTTCAACTTTTCAATTAGAAAAGAAGAAAATGCCCAATATTCGCCTTTTGATTTCTTTGAGTTCTCATCTTCCTCTCGCGACTGCATCGCATTCCATCAGGATGTGTTCTGCAGTCTCATGTTCGCGATCACAGAATCGACAGAGGCTACTAGACGATATACCTAGTTTATCCATGTGGCTCTTTATCCTGCAGTGACCTGTGAGTATGCCTGTAAAAATTCTAAGGCTCCTTTTTGGGAGCTTAATCATGGCTTTATATCGCTTATCCTCCTATCCTGGACTTTCGCGCCAGTGTTGTTCTCTGAAGTACGCTTCTTTTTGCCTGAACTCTTCCCTTATTGTGTGTGACACTATCGGTATAATGAGCTCGGGTCCTATTGGCTTTTCCGCCGCCGCCAACCTGACAAGCTCGTTACCATCCACTCCTCTGTGTTCAGTTACCCAGGCTAAAAGGATGGTGTTATTGGCCCCTAGACTGCTTAACCTCACCCTGCACTCAAGGACTGCTGATGATTTAATCTCAACTGAAGATAGTGCCTTGAGCGCCACCTGACTGTCGCTGAGTATAGCGATTCCCTCGTTTGTATATCCCCGCTGTAAATTTATCTCTGCAAATCGGCTCATGGCGGAAACTTCGGCTTGGAAGATGCTCGGACTTTTTCCGATTGGTAGGGACATTTTGCTTCGGGGGCCGAAGATCTCCGCTCCTATGTCCTCCGGTGTCTTTGAGCCATCGGTGTACCATATTATAATGTGTTCCTGGTGAAGCGCTTCAATTCTGGAGGTGTTCTATATACACTTGTTCCCCAGCTCTATTTTGAAGTGCTTCTCAAACTTAATTAGCTTCCTCGTCTCATCACTGGGAAGTTGGATGAGTGGAATCTGCTCCTTCAGCTTCTCCATGTTCCGTAACTGTAACACTTTACCTCTTCCGCATCCCTCTTTAGCTATGTTTACTAAAGTACTCCTGGCTGACTGCTCGATTATTATGTGCAGAGGAGTTAACTTAAGCAACTCCTCTATTGTCGACGTCGGCCATGTTCGCATAGCTCCCATAATGCAGATACATGCCAAGCGTTGAAGCTTCGTGAGTGACTTTTGTATGGTCACCATGGTTGTCCTTGATGCCCACGCAACTGCTTCATATACTATGATAATTTCACTATAGTAGTGTACATCCATCTTAGGATCTTTGGGCGGCATCGCCAGGATCTTCTTGCAATACGTCTACACACCAATGGCTGTCTCGTTAGGGTTGATACTTAGCTCCACCTCAGTACACAATTATTTGGTTACCCTCAGTGCCCTTTGAATTATGTCGCAAAGGGTGCTTTCAAATCTGCCTCTTACAATTATAACAATATCATCCGCGTAAACCTGACATCGGATTCCGATCTCTGAGAGCCTCCATTGAAGTTCATCTACTACCAGGCTCCACAGCAGGGATGACAGGACGCTCTCTTGTGGACATCCCTTCGTTGTCTTGATCTCTACTGTACCATCCCCACTCGAGGATTCGGCAATCCTCGTATACAGTAGGGCGTTTACCCACCAAACTTTCCGTCCATATTCGACCCATCCCTGAACAAGTAAACCGGTCTCCTTCCCCGGATGAGTCCTCTTCCCCATTCCTCTCCCGTGGAATGACTGGGGTGAACGTTGCACAGGGAGCAGTTATCGGCATACAATAGTCCGTCCTGTCAGGGATAAAGTCGAAGGCTGGAGTGTCCAAAGTCAGACAGCCCATAGCCCATATCAGTGGATCCCCTAGTAAATACTAAACAACTTTTTAAAGAATTTTGGCAATTAGTGCGTCTAATTTATTATTTGTTTCTTTTTGGGCATTTAGCATCTCTTTAGCCTCATTCTTATAACTCTTCCTTTTCTCCATCTTCTTATATCCCTCCCTCTCATTCTCCTTCCTCTCGGTCTCCCCATCTCCCTCTGCCTTTCTTCTCCTCTCCCTTTCTTTTCCCCCTTCCTTCTCCTTTTCGTTTTCCGTTCCGTTTTTCCTCTACTTTCTTTCTTATTCTTTTCGTTTCCTTTTTCCTTCCCCTTTTCCTTCTCTCTTTCCTTTTCCTTTTTGTTCTCCTTTCCTTCCCCTTTTTCTTCCCCTTCTCCTTTCCCTTTTTTAAATCTCCACCCTCTCTCCTTCTCTTCCATCTTTTTATCCCTCGTATTCTTCTCTATTTCCTTGTCCCTATACTTTTTAATTTTCGTTTCCGTTACCTTTGCCTTCGCCTATGCATTCTTTCTCTCCCAATTCCTATGCTTTTTCTACCCTTATCTGTTATCTTGTATCTATTCTTATTCATCGGATAGGGACCATTCCCAAGAAGTGGGTTTACCTCAAGTGGTATGCATCACTATTATATATACATATATTATACTAGCCTTTACCCGTGGCCTCGTCCGCAAGGAGAAAATAAAATATATGGACTATTCACGCTAACCTGCTTATCAAGTTATTTGTCTTAAAAAATTGTTTGTCTAATATATATCATTTTTGTAATAGAGTAAAAAAAAAATAACTAAATTAGCTGATAACCTGATAGGATCCCCAAATGATCGAAATTATCCAGAAAAAGCCACGAAATGACCCCGACGGTATCGCGGACGGATCCCGAAAACCATCCAGAAATGCTCCCGGAAGGGTCTCCAAATGGTCCCAGAATAGTCCCAAAGAAGTCCCGAAATAACAACGACGTGATTCGGGACTGATCCATAGAACCACACAGAACTGATCCCTGAAGGGTACCCAAATGTTCCCGAAATAGTCTCGAGAAAGTTCCGAAATGACCCTGACGGGCTCCCGTATAGGCCCCAAGCACCATCCGGGAAAGGTCCCTAAATTATCCTGATATATCCCGAAATTACCCCAACGTGATCCTGGTCGGATCCCGAAAACCGTCCAGAAATGATCCCGAAATGGTCCTGAAATGACCCCGACGGGATCCCATAAGGGTCCCAAAATGATCCCGAAATAGTCCCGAAAAAGTTCCGAAATGACTCTGACCGGATCCCGAAAATCATCAAAAAATTATGCAAAAGTCCCAAAATATTCCCGAAATAGTTTCGAAATGCCCCTGAAGGGATCCCGAAAACCATCCAGAAATGATACCAGAAGGGTCCCCAAATGATCCCGAATTAGCCCAAAAATGTTCAGAAATTGCCCTGAGGGGATCCCGGACGAATCCTGAAAACTATGCAGAAATGATGCCTGAAGGATACCGAGAATGTTCCGAAATAACCCACGTGATCCCAGATTGACTCCGAAAACTATCCAGAAATGATGCCTTAAGGATAACGAGAATGTCACGAAATAACCCCGACAGGATCCCGGACGGATCCGGAAAACCATCCAGACGGGATAAAAAGTATCCAATGTCTGTCTTCTTGTTCTTAGCTACCTCTCGCACCAATTTTCAGCCAAATCGGTTCATCCGTTCTTGAGTTATAGTGAACTTACACCACTTTATTTTATATATATAGATTTTTCACGGGCAAATTCAACGGTGAAAAAATATTCTTTAAATGAAAAAAATTTGACAATAAATATCACTTTTTTTCAAACTGAATCGCATATCAGATGAAGTGGTGAAAAATTCTTTCACTTCACAACTTCATAGAACGTGAATTGATCCCCTGGATTTATTTATTACACATTTACAATATCGTTTTCTAAATCATCGGAATGTTATGTACAATTTCGTCTGCCCTTTCCTGCCAAATTGCAAAATTTTGATGAAGCTCGTTCCGTTGAATTGTTTGAAACATATTAATCGATTTTACGTGATATATTCCCTGAAATATGGAAGAACGGGATTCAAGTATGGAGGAAACGAATCAATAATTTGGAAATTCGAAATTCGCTAGAGGCCCTCGATATTGGTGACCAGGATGTATTCCCGAACGTTCACCAAGTATTAAGAATCATGGTGTATTGCCTTTTACAACGGCCACAAACGAAAGATCATTTTCTACTTTACGTCGCTTGAAATCATATTTAAGGTCTACAATGGTAGAAGATCGCTTAAATGGACTTGCTTCCTTAAACATACATCGGAATGTAGATTTAAAAATTGACGAAATTTTGAATGAATTTTTTTCTATGCCTCGACGAGTCGCGTTATTGAATGCCCAATAAAAACCAAGAATATAAAATAAATATTAGTGTCATTATATTTAATGAAACATTTTATTGAACCAATCAATCAATCTGCTGCGGAAGCGGAAAGTTATAGTCAAATGCTGGGTATATCTTTCAAAATTACTCAAATCCTAACAGGTCACAGCTATTGCAAGGCGTATTTAAAACGTTTTGAAATCCTCGAAGAAGATACATATCCATGTGACTCGACAACAAACAAATAAACCATCTTTTGATTGACTGACCAGCCTATGAAAGAGCCCTAAGACCTCATACAGTAATATGTGAAGAGCTCTGCGTACGACCGTTCAACATAATGGAAGTCGTTAGACACAAGCAACTAATCAAATCACTTAATAAAATAATTATAAATTCGTTTATAAATTATTAGTACTCTAAAACTTTTAACGCGCCCACTATTGTTTGATATATTTTCAATGCTTGCTATTAAATTTTAAATTGTAATATAGTTTATGCTTGTATCCTTTCGCGAGCAGTATTATTTAAATACTATTTATACATATATTGTAAAAAGTTATCATACAGTAACATAACATTGTTAGCACAAAGTTAAAATAATACGTTCCTCGAAGCGCGGTTAGCATGTAGAGACAAAGGGGGAAAAATCCTCCACCTCTTCCTCTACCTTTACCTCTATCTCTACCTCTACCTCTACCTCTTTCTCTACCTCTACGTCTACCTCTACCTTTACCTTTACCTATACCTCTACCACTACCTCTACTTTTACCCCTTAATGCGAGTTTGTCTAAATTTTGCGTACCCGTACTAATATTCCACTGGAATTTTCCAGCACTGCAATAATTTAGGCAAACCATGAATAAAACTGCGAGTTCTACTCACAATCCAATTTGTTTTTTATATTAGGCAAGTAGTAAAAAAATTTAAAATTTCTTGGCGTTTGCAATATTTGTGCACACTAAAACTAAGTGGGGCACTACAAGCCATGATAGGTAAATACTGTATAGATAGAACACAAGAAATGTTTGGAATTGTTGGTTATAGGACCCCACTCGGTTTTGGGAAGTGTTATCGATGTTGATGGTCCTTTGCCGGATATTAATCCGGTGCGTTCCGGTAACAAACACCATTAAGGTACAAGAACGACCATCTCGTGAACGATTTAATATGATAAAGAAACAGGATTCGCCACGGGTAGGTGAGATTGACAATTGGATTCGAGAAGCTATAAATAGCGCTGGCAACCACTTGAAAGGGTTGCGCTACACAATCATTGTGGTACATTCTAATCTCTCTAACGTGCTGGGGTATCTCCATTGGTACTCCCGATTCGTCTTATAGCGAAACAGGTAAAGCAGGCATGACTTGTTGCATTTTTGTTTTACACTTTCTCTCAATAAATGTTATGATTTGTGGATTCAAAATTCAATATTTCGCGTTGACATAAAACTATGTATATGTATATTCGCGATTAACCTTCATTTGTTTATTGTCATTCTTGTTCTATCGAACTGAATTTGTTTGTTCAGTGGGAAATATGAATAAATTGATAGTGATGTAGTGGTTAGTAATTTTTACCACTATTTTACTTTAAAAAGGAATTTTATTTTTTAACTCCTAAATGTATGTTTTTTATTTTTTTATATTTTCGCAGCTCAATGAAAAATATTGAAAAAACATTTGAAAATAAATATTTAAACAACTTGATAAGATTGGAACAGTTCAAAGTGAAACACGAGTTAAAGGTAAAATAATACAACAATACAATAAAAGTACCTTAAAATACTCCTCCTTCCGAAAATTAATTGTTCAACAAATTAAACCTTACTTTTTTCTTTTTAATTGTAAGTATATCAGTGTAATTGGTGGTGTTAAATGTTGAAGCCTTTTCAATTGTTGCTGGTTTCAATCTGTCAATATGAAATGTTTTTACTTCATCATTTATTTCTATTTTAAAATATTTCTTATCTTTTTCAATAACCTTGTATGGTCCTTAATATAGTTTTTGAAGAGATCTTTTATTAGTAGTTCGTACAAACACAAATTTACAATTTTGTAAATCTTTAGGAATATATATACCAGTGTCTAAATTTTGATGATGTTTCAAATCTGAACTAACATTTCTAAAGCGTTCGCGTAATTTATTCAAAATTTCATTTGAAGAAAAATGTTCAGTAGTTGAAACAACTAATTCACCAGGTAAACGTATATTTTGTCCATTTCACCTGGTGTAGCTGGTGTAGTCAAAACATCTTCTTTAAAGGTCGATCGCAGTCCTAAAAGAACAATAGGTAATTCCTCATACCAATTTCTGGGTTCATTTCTAGCCATAACACAAGTATACACGGTTTTGGATCTAGGCAACTAAAAGTGGTTTTTAAGACAATTTATGACGCTGAATCCGATTCTTCATTCCGTTTTTTAAGATTGATTCTAGTTTTTAATACAGTCAATAAATTCATTTTTAAAGATTTCTGTCAAATAATATTAATTTTATTAACTTAAAAGTAACAAATCAGAAATGAAGATTGGTGGAACTTTGCCTTTTGTATTGTTTAGTATCTGTTTCGCGTATTAGAGTCCAACAGTAGTCGCTCATCATGCCTTCATCCCAAAATACTTAGTATCGTCTTTCAATGTTGGCTAGATCTTGGTGTAGCCGCTTTCCTTGTTCGTCGCTCGTATTTCCCAAGTTTTCGGGGAAAAATCGAGATGGGAATGCAGAAAATGCATCTTTAGAGACATTTTAGCTCCAATCTTTCGATAATTTTCCAACATATCGCCAATAATTCCCTTAAAATTAGGGGATTTGTGATTACCAAGAAAGTGGTGAACGATATTTTGAAAAGATGACCATACGGCTGTTTCATCGGGCGTTTAACATTTTGTAAATTTTTTATCAGTCATTAGTTTTCTAATATCAGGTCCGACAAATATTCCTTCTTTGATATTTGCATATGACAATTTAGGAAACAACTTGACTAAGTACTGAAAAGCCAGTCCTTCACGGTTTAATGCTTTGAGGAAGTTCTTTATAAGGCCTAGCTTAATGTGAAGAGGTGGCAGGAAAATGTCTTGTGGATTTACAAGTGGTTCAGCGAAGACGTTTTGCTATCCAGGCTCATATTGAGTACGACTTTGACATTCCTTTCTCACACAATGATGTTCAGTTGCGCGGCTATCCCACAAGCATAAAAAACAACAAAAACACTTTGAATCAACTTTGAAACACTGTCTTTGCATTTTTATTTGCTCTAATCACTTATGTTATTTTACAGTTACAGTTGAAATGACTTATCAAGCAGTGCAACTATTTAGAAAATGCTATAACAGCACAATGTTGCTATCATGCGAGAGCTCGGAAACTAAAATCAATCTTAAAACCCTGAATGCAGATTTGAATTCAGCATATCAAATATAGTTAAGAATCGTTCTTATCTGCTCAGATCCAAAAGTTGACCTGAATTTGTAAACTTGTGTAATCGAAGATTTTAATTGTCTATGGAAACTTTCCACCATACCATTCGCTTGGGGATGATATGAAGACGTTGTAATATGATGACTGCCAAGTAACTTTGTTAATTCTGAGAAAAAATTAGACATAAACTGTGTACCTTGATCTGTAGTTATTTCTAACGGCACACCAAAACGAGATATATATTCATTTACAAATTTATTTGAAATCGTAGATGCAGTAATGTCTCTTATAGCGTATGCCTCTGGCCAAAGTGTAAACCTATCAATAATTGTTAAAATGTAACGATATCCTTTTGAAATGGGCAGAGGTGCTACAATATCTAAGTTAATATGTTCGAATCCTGTTCTTGGAATTGGAATTTTATTAACTGGAGATTTCGTGTGTCGATAGATTTTTGATTTTTGACAGCTTATACATCTTTTGACCAAATGTTTATTTCTTTGTTCATATTTGGCCAAAAGTATTTCTTAACTATTAAACGGCGTGTGGCTCTAGTTCTCTAGTTGTGATATACCATGTATTATATCAAATACAATTTTGCGTAAATTAATTGGAATAAAAGGTCTAGGAATTTCTCCAGACACTTCACACCATATATTCAAATTTAGAAGAGGAATTTAGATTAATTTAAGATTTTGAAATGTTTACTAGGATATAATTGAATTAAGTTCATTGTCTTCTTGTTGCTCACTTTGCAAAATTTTGAAATTCAGTTCTGAATTTTTAATTGCATATACTTCGAACGCACGAGATAATGTATCAGCTACAACATTTTCTTGACCCTTAATATATCTAATATCATTTGTGAATTGAGCAATGAATTCCATATGTCTAGTTTGTCTTGGACTACGTTCTGTTTTTGAATTTAAAGCAAATACCAATGGTTTGTGATCTGTGAAAACTGTAAACTGCCGTCCTTCTAAAAGATAGCGAAAATGTTTTATATTCAAGTAAATAGCTAATAGTTCCCTGTCAAATGCATTATATTTAATTTCGGATGTATGTAGGCAGTTTTTTGGAAAAGAATGCAAATGGTTCTGATTTACCTTTAAATGTTTGATGTATGACACCACCAATTGCCGTATTAGATGCATCTTTGTTAAAAGGATTTAACAATATCGTAGATGCAAATCTGACTTTAATGCATTCGAAGGCTTTATTAGATGTGTCGTCCCAAATTAAAGTGTTGTCTCGTTTCTTACTTGCCCGATTGATTAAATCATAGATAACTGTCGTAAACTCTGCTAATTTTGGTATATATCGGTGGTAATAATTTACCATACCAATAAACTTTTGAGCTTGTTTAATCGATTTTTGACATTCAAAATTACGAATTGCTGTCACTTTTTCCTCTGAAGGTCTTATTCCCGTTGCAAAAGTACATTTGCTTGGTTTAATATTCAAACCGTACTCTGTAAGACGTTGAAAAAGTACTCGAAGGTCTTAAAAATGTTGTTCCTCGTTTTCGCTCGCGACTAAGAGATTATCGATATATGTAAAAACAAAATCTAAACCATTGACTACTTCATTAAGGAATCGTTGAAAAGTTTGTGCAGAATTTCTAAGACCGCAAGGCATTCGTACAAATTCAAACATACCAAAAGATGTAGTAATGGCAGCTTTATAGATATCCTCTTCTGAAATTGGAATTTGGTGATAAGCTCTTACCAAATCGAAAATAAGATCTTATTTCTTAGATTCATGTTGAAATCATGAACATGAGGCAAAGGGTAACGGTCTGGCACAGTAATAACATTTAATCTTCGAAAATCACCACAAGGACGTCATCCGTTTAATTCCCTTTTAGGTACAAGACAGAGTGGAGATGCCACAGATGAATTTGAAAGTCTACATATCCCTGTCTTTACCAAAAAATCGAACTCGGTTTTGCCTACTTTGAATTTAATAGGATCTAAACGCCTTGGTTTAGAGTATGGAAGATTTCCTTCAGTAACTAGCCTATGAACTGTTGAATGTTTAACTTTTTGCGAATAATCTGGTTCAGCAAACAGTGAAAGAAACTCTTTTAATAACTTAGTATATTTGTTATCACTACAAAAATTTTTGTAAGAGAAATATTACAAGCGCATGAAATTGTATTAACTGAAAGATTTGTTACTGGGTCAATCAAACGTTTACGTCTAATATTTCTTTTGCGAAGTCAGCACTTTTGTTCAATTCATGCTTAAACATTTATTTTTTTTTAATTTTATTGCTCAATATCATCGCTCATCATGCTTTCAATAATATTGTCGTCAGCTTATACAGTACAATAGCGTAAATTCGAAAGCATTTTCTGGAAAAAAAGAATATTTTATGTTAATGCTTGGACTTAACGAGGCAACCCTCAAACGTACGCAGATGGCGTTCCAGTTGTCATTAGGGGAAAATGCTTTCCAATAATTAGGTTTTTGATGGATTGGGCGCTTCGGCATATACATACATGGACGGATAAATAAAAAGATAACTAGAAACATCCACAAAAAGTCAAAGGGTTAATAGGCGCATTACAAAGCTTTATAGCTTCAGGACTCCCGTAACCCAACTGTCAACCTTACCTACGCCAGAGGAATCCTGTTACAAATATGAATGTATCACACACATATTTAGCAGGCGCGGCTCTGGCGACACCAAGTTACTCACGGAATCAGGGGGTAGAAGGGCGGGATGGCCTCGAAATTTTAACGTGGTCATATTAGTCGTTCCCAAGATGATCAGGCTTGCTATCGGAACGTACCGGATCTATATCGGGCAAAGGACCTTCAACATCAATAATACTTCCCAAAACCTTCGGGAAGTGTCTTTATCATTAACAACAAGAACAACAACTACAACAAAAAGTCGGCGAATTAATATGCTACTAAATGCCCGTTGAACCCTGTTTTCAATGACAAACACCCTAAAAGCGCGTCACTCTGGCTCAACTTTTATCTGCATACTGTAATTACTTATCCAGAAACAACTCCAACATACCCAATGGCTGTCCCGCTTGCAACAAATACCAATCATGTTTTCAATTGCAATGTGGAGTCAACGCCTCTCTTTGGTCCAACCCTGTATGGCAAAAGCGTGCTGAAATGGCAGACGAAGCGATATACGTATACTCCGATAATTCCAAAGTAATGGAAGGAGAAGGCCAGTTTATATAGAATACACAGTGGGAACTTTACTGAATCCTTTTGGTACAAAGAAAATAAAATATATATAAATAATAAAAACTTATTCATAACCGGGAAAATTTCACTGTGCACAAAATTCTTACTAACTGCTTTGCCAATTAAGCCTTGACAGGGGCATCATTAGATTTGCTGTCAACCAGCTAATGATCCTCGGTATCGAGTCAATTTATGCCAACGCATGTGCATATTTGCTTACATATATGCAGATACATGCACATAATTTCTATGTGAGACAAAAGGAGTTTTTGCCTTTTGTTTGTAACGATGTAACTTAGGCAATTGACTGTTGACGCCTTTTTTACACTTCTATGCACACAACATTTTTGTAATTTCCATCATTACGATGGTGTCGCAATCATTATTGTCAACAGCAATAGCCGTAACATCTGCAGCGGCATGGGCTAACTAAGATCCTATTATCCCAAACAGAGAGAGTCGATGATTTTCCCCCCATTTTATAACAATGCAAATTGTGTGTATCTGCGTATGCGGCTGTTGAATTCATTCCAAAAGGATTGTTAATAGTTACTCCCATGAAAAGGCTTCAGGTAAATAAGCGCTATATTAGCATTAGACACCAACACTTGCACGAAAAGTGCAATACATTCAAATGTATTAAATACATACACCTATGTACATAAATATCGTCGGTTCCATGGAAGACTGGCACGTTTGAAGACTAATATGGTTTCGACGGGGCACTGTCGATTTGGAATCCATGCGGAACGTCTCAATATACTCGGATCCTTTTCAGCTGTAGCTGTATGGAGGATGATGAGGTGAAATCACTTTATGCTTGTGCGTTGTGCGAACTCTTTGATTTGATGCGGAACTGAAAGGCTCTGGAACAATATTTCATAAAAGCTTTGAATTTCTGAAGTATGCTGGCAAAATTGATCGGCCTAAGCACCTGCGCCATAAGTTTTACTTACTACAAACTAGAAAACAAAGAGGAAAATATGGATTTGTTGGTGAATGAGGACAATGCGAAGTATCTGCTGTGATAAAGCAAAGATTCAGCGTTTTTCCGTCATGGCTATTACGTGGCAATTTCGGAATAGTGAAAAACTATGCTAATATGTAAACCAGAATTATTCATACCGTATTTGTTTATGTCGTTAGACGGCTGACATTGTTTTAACGGTTTAGCGCTTATAGAATAACCACAGCTTAATATTTTTTGGCCATTGCTCTAAAAACCAGTCGCATTTTTTCAAACAAAGTAAACAGATAATAGTAAACTATTTATAGTTAGCTTTTGGTAAACGTACTTTTTTGCTGGGTTCATATAAAAGACCGTTATACGTATAGATGCAACGTATAAGACACTAACTTTTTGTTATGTGTTGTCATGTTAGCGTAAGCTATGAAACATATGAGCACCCGACCAGAAACCTTGTTCAACTTAGTTGTCAGTTCAATGCTTTAATAGAAACTTCCTTATTAAACAGGTAACTAGTCCAATTATCCATCTATCCATTGGTAAGTTTCTTCCCACTATGCAAAATGTAAACAGGCTACAGATAATCAATGGACGATTGTATAAAGTGAAAGCCTGTGCTGTCGAATTGTTGTTGTAATTACCATATTAATACGAAGCTATAATACACAAATATGGATAGTATACGTACATATAACCACCCCCACAAAATTGTGCTTTGCAAAATGAGTTTTCTATTTAATTATAACACCAATAATTTAAAGCTTTAAATTTGTAAGGAGTTGTAGTTGATGCAGCAGTCCAACAATAAGTGTCATGAGACATGAGCTTTAACGCTATATCACAAAGTGCCTAATGTTAAAGAAATTTGTATACGGCTTATAATAAGATATTACGTGGGGTATAAAACTTATAGTAAAAATAGAATAAGACCATAAGTGGGAGTTGCAAAAAGACTTAACGTCGTCTTTTAGCATTATCATTTTAAGGTCGTATAAGCATTTAAATCCGAAATTACTTATAACAAGTAAGGAAGCCTAAGTTCGGGTGAAAGCGAACATTAAATACCCAGCTGTATATTTGAAATGCTGTTGTTGTTTGTTTTGTGTGCTTAATAGTGTTACAAGGCTGCGCAATAATACATATACATATGAAACATAGAAAATTGCATAGTCATAAAAGGGGCGGTGCCACGCCCATTTTTTTAATTTTAAGTTTTTCCTATTTACTGTTATAAATCCACTTTGGGAATGAAATACCTGTAATAAGTATGACAATTGGAGTTAAATAAAACAATCTTTAGTTCTAATTGAACTTGATAGTGCGTCTTATTTTCTAATATTTTTCTTCATTATATACGATACAGGTTGACGTTCAACTGGGGGAACTCGTTCTCAGCTGTCAAATACATTGATGGGTGCGTTCAGTGCTAAGTGACATCTAGTGGCAATAATCTTATTACACTAGTGGCTAACAATATTCTTACACGCTTTCTTTTTTATGGTGAGTGTTCAATGTAGAACAGAGCATAAAGTATGCGAGTTTCATAAATTAATTCCAACCACCTCCAAGGTGGACGACTAACACGACCACTACGCGTCCTCTTAACTGCTGGATCATACCCGTTCACCACTTCGGGTGTCTCTGGATACCTTACCGACTCAGCTTCCGACACTGAACTACCAGCGGTTTGATATTCATCCGATGAGGCGTTCCTATCCTTCAGCACTGGTAGAACTTGTTCATCAACATTACACTCAATTGGTTCATTGCCCTTGATAACATTGTGTTGTACGTTTCGCCCCGGTGGCGGAATTATTTCAATTGGTTTCAAATTACCTGACTTGTTTCTATAACATCTCACATTTTCCTCAAACATTACTTCTCCCACATTCACCTCGTTATTCTTTGTTTTAGCAATGAACCGTCGGCTACGTCTAAAATGATTCTCAAAATTATCCTTAATAATGTATGATCGACCATTCACATTGCTGACAATGGTTGCATAATTCCATTCCTCTCCATTTTTCTTAAAGACAACGATATCACCCAAATTTAACTCTGGCAGTGCTTTTGCATTCCGGTTATAACAATACTTTTGCTTTAATTTTTTCTTGAACAGTTTCCTCACTTAAATTGCTTCGAGTCAACAACGAATCTGCAATTGGCATTCTCGTCTTGACCTGCCGCCCAAAAAACAACTGAATTGGTGCCAATCGCATGCTTGCTACAGGATCTGTATTATATTCTAATATCCTATATTGATAATTTTCTGTATCCCGCTCTTCAACACAACGCTTCAAAATATTTTTCGCAATCGCAACCCCCTTTTCAGCTAATCCCTTACATTGTGGATATCAAGGGCTAGAAAATTTCATTATGATATTATACTCATTTGCGAATTCCTCAAATTCACGCGAATTAAATTGTACATTATGCTATTTAATTACAGTTAGATATCCTAACTTATCAAAGTTACACTTTAACTTCTCGATGATGTGCCGCGAAATTTTGTTCGTTAAGTGTTCCACAATTATATAACCCGAATATGCATCTATCACTGACAAAAATTCTTGTCCTGTATACTCAAACAAATCCATCGACACCATCTGAAACGGATACCTCGGTGGTTCTCCCTGAACCAGTTCTTCCTTTTGATGGTTACGTGTACATTTTTCACAAATGGTACAAAATGTTACCATCTCCCTTATTTGACTGTTCATGCTAGGCCAATAACAATGCATTATTGCACGTGCAAGAGTCTTTTCGTTCCTAAGTGGGGTGCATGTAACCATTTACTCAGTTTTCCTTGTAACTCTTTTGGAATTACCAGCCGATGATCTCGAAATAACAGTCCATTCCCAAAATGAAGTTCATTCTTGAATTTGTGAACCACACGACACAGATCGTCCAGTTGACGATAATTTGGCCACCTGTATTCTACATATCGACAAATACGCACAAAGGTTTCATCACACTCAGTGATTGAACGGTATAACTTGTAGTTTTGTTCCGACAAACACGCTGATTTAGTAACCGAATGTATAATTCCAGTTAATTCAGGCTCCTCTGTACACTCATACAATTGGGCCAGTGCCAAGCAGTCAGCCACAAGCATTTCTTCACCCGGATTGTAAACAACACTCATCTTTGGGTATTTCAAAAGTGACATGAGCATTCGTTGAAGCCGCATTGTCACATCTTCTCTATCCCGCTTGACCAATGTTTCCAACGGCTTATGATCACTTTCAATCACTTATTCACGACCATACAAGAAATATGAAACCGTTGACATGCGAAAACTATTGCCAACAGCTCCTTTTCGATCTCAGCCCATTTTTGTTCGCTTTTACTTAGCGTTCGAGACGCATATGCCACAGGATGCCCATTTTGAGCTATAACACAACCTAATCCATCTTTAGATGCATCAGTTTGCACAATGACTGGCAACTTCGGATCATAAATAGCCAACACCGGTTCCGACGTTACTCTTTCAAGCAGACCTTTAAATTCTCGATCATGATTTTCTGTCCACTAAAATTTTACATCGTTTCGCGAAGATTCCGTAAATGTGCCGATTGTTTTGACAAGTTTGGAATAAATTTACTCAAATATTTAATAATACCCAAAAACCTCTACATGGCGGCCTTATCCGCCCGGTTTTTCATGTATAAATTCGCATCCCTATACTTTGAATTCGCCTTGATTTTCCCGACAAACAAAATGTGACCCATAAATGTTACCTCACGCTTACGATATTGAATTTTATCAGGATTTTTAATGTTATATTCACTCGCTCTTTGCATTACTTTATTCACTTTATTATTTTTTCCATTTTTGCACAGAAACCGACGTCATCAAAATAAATTATCACTCCTTCTATATCTCCCAACATTTTGACCATTTCGCGCTGAAACAATTCGGGTACAAAATTCAACCCAAATGGTACACAATTAAATTTTTATCGACCAAAGGGAGTTATAAATGTGGTTCAATCGGAACTTGCTTCGTCAAATTTCATCTGCTAATAGCCACTTTTCAAATCTAACATCGAAAAAACGCGTTTATCCGCCAACCCAAACGTTAAGTCATTTATCGTCGGAATCAAAAAGTTGTCACGCTTGATACACTCGTTGAGTGGTTTCGGATCTAAACAAATACGAAGTTCCTCCGAGTTTGGCTTTTCGACTATTTGCAAATTATTGACCCAGTCAGTTGGGTAATTAACAGGTGAAATGATTCCTTCCTGGACAATTTTCTCCAATTGCAACTTCAATCTTTCGAACAATGAGTTTGGTATCCGTTTCTTATAGTGGAGGACTTGTTTCGAGTTTTCTTTCATGTTTATCGAAAACGTTCCCGGAAATCTACCCAACCCTTCAAAGACATCGCGATTGTTTTTTAAGAATTCCTCTTTTGTTTGTGAAAAACTAGCTACAGACCCTACATGCATTCGTGTGACTAATCCAAATCGTTCGCTTGATACGAGACCGAGTATCGGTTCACATACATCATCAACAACAATAAAATGAGAAAACTGATCAGTTTTTAGCTTTTTATCTACGCATTTTAATCTCACTGTTCCAAGAACATTTACTTTTTTCCATTATAGGTAATCAAAAATTTAATACTTTTCATTTTCATTCTCCAATTCTGCTTTCAGTTTTTTGAATATTTTGTCGGAATGCAGTCTGTTTGCCTGCTTTTTGCCTTGAAAAACGCTGAAAATGGCCCTTACGTCCACATGATCGACAATTGATGTGTTTAGCTTTGCATGACTGTAAATGATTTGTAGCACTTACCTATTATTGCATCTATTGCCTCCTTTGGTTCATTGTTTAAAGCTGGAGACATTGGTGCTTTATCGGTAACCGTATCGGTAACCTTTTAACAGCTGATTCGACCAACCTTATGAGAATCAATGTAATCGATTATTGGTGCCGCTAAGGTCGTAACCGTATCGTAGCCAACCAATTGGGTTTTGGTTACCGTCGTAACGATAAACAGCTGATTACGTTAGGGATACGACTACAGCGATACGACAAACGCCACCAATGACTCCAGCTTAACACGCGTTGACAATTTGTTGGATATGTGCGTTCACCATAACCTTATTTTCTTTCGCTGCTTCATATGTTTTACAAATTTCAATAACTTTACTTAATGGCTCATCCTTGCCGCCCAATAGCTTCACCTGTAACTTTTTATCCTCCACTCCAATAATGATTCGATCTTCCAACATTCGTTCTTCATATTTTAATTCGTTTCCGCAGTAGCACTTCATATTGAACTCACAAAACTGAATTTGCCTGCGAAGTTCAGTTTCAAACTCCGCGAACGGTTGCTTTTCTTGCTGCAAGATATTGTTGAACTTGAACGATCCCATGGTTGTATTTTTCTTTGGTATGCAATATCCATCGAAACATCATTTAATGAGTGCTGGTTGACTACTGCAGTAGCATTTGGATCCCCATGTGCAACAACAATACTCTCTCCGATAACTGCATCTTCTGTTCCATCGTTTGGAAAGAAAATGTTATAAATTCCCCGCGCTTGCCGGCCAATCAACCATAAAAATGTTGCAATTTTTGTCGATTCAGTTTCCGTTGCTTTACCAGTTTACATCAAAAATTCATTTTTCCATGGTCGCCAATTCCTTTGGTAACCGGTTTAAACGTTAAATGCTTGCTTGTCGATGAAATATCACCCAATATTTGCGATATATCTAGTTACGATGATGACCCTGTGATCATATCCACGTTTCAGATAATGATGCTCCTACAATCCATGGATTTTCCAACTATTGCTAGGTATTGCACGCTATTTTACAACGTGGCATAGCCCTTATACTTTCCTCTGTTCAGTACTGTTTTACTAAATAAAATACGCTCTCCAAATGTGATCTACAAAAGTTTTAGTGTTTTTTCCTTCTGACACCATGTAATAAGTATGGTAATTTGAGTTAAATAAAGCAAACTTTATTTTATAATTTGGGAAAAATTTAAACAACGTGACATCAGGACGGACAAGGCGACAGCTGTTTCGATTATACTTTGTAAATCTCTTCAAAGCCTTTTCTCCCGGGAGTGAGAGTCGAACCCGCACTCCTACGATAGTTGAAATGTTTATAAACGCATTCAGCTACGTCATGCCTTAGTTGTTGTAAAACTTTTCCCAATTGCCTTCTTTTTGCATATTTTAATCTTTTACACATTGCATACTTCGTATGCAATTATGTGTTAAAGCTATGCTTGGTACGGCGGTTTTCAAAGAAACTTTGGTTTTGTAGCTATTTTTGTTCTATTTATAGAACTACAACGAATTAAACAATTTTGTCTGTTTGTATGTAAAGCAAACTTTGGTTCTAATTGAACTTGATAGTGCGTCTTATTTTCTAACATTTTTTTTGTGTAGATACGTTACAGGTTGACGTCCAACTGGGGGAACTCGTTCTCAGCTGTCAAATAGTACATTGATGGGTGCGTTCAGTGCTAACTGACATCTAGTGGCAATAATCTTATTACACTACTGGCTAACAATATTATTACAATACCATTGATACAAAGCTCTTTTTTGCAAAGATATAGCTTATTTTATTCGTCCACTACCCTTTTAAAAATTTGTTATATAAAAGTGGGCGTGGTCCTTAACCGATTTCGTTAATTTTTCTTCAAAGCATTCCTTAGAGTAAAGGCAACCTATGTGCCGAATTTTGTTACGATAGGTTTAACGATTTTTGAGTTATGATTAATAATATTTGTAAAATTGATTTTATCACAAGTGAGCGGTGCGACGCCCATTATAAAAAATGTGTTTTAAATGTTTATCAAGAGTCTCAATATCAGTCCACATGTCAAATTTCAACATTCTAGGTGTATTATTTACTAAATAATCAGGTTTTTTTGTGTTTTTCAAAATGTTATATATGACCCGGCCTATGAAAAGGTGGCTTATGACTCAAAAAAGAAACTGCTGTTAAAGATAAGCAATGCATTTCCTCAGTTTCTTAGTAGTTTTTCTTTTGCATTATTTTTTTTTAGTCTAAGCCACCTTTTCATAGGCCGGGTCACATATATATAAAAAAGTGGGCGTGGTTATCATCCGATCTCACTCATTTTCAATACCAATTTGTTCTGGGTTTAGATAAGCTCGTGAACCAAATTTGGTGAAGATATCTCAATATTTACTGAAGTTATCGTGTTAACGGACGGACGGACATGGCTCAATCAAATTTTTTTTCGATACTGATGATGTTGATATATGGAAGTCTGTATCTATATCGATTCCTTTATACCTGCACAACCAAACCTTATCCAATCAAAGTTATAATACCCTGTGTACAAGTACAGCTGGGTATAAAAAAGGGACCAAACTACGTGAAGGGACTAGTCAAACTTGTATGAGAACTATTTAACTTCATTTTCTAGAGCCTGAGAAGGAAAATACAAAATTTACCCATTCTGGATCATTCCAAAAAATACAAAACGTAATCATTTCATATAATTTTAAAATTTTTTGAGTTAAAAATTGAGTTATGTTTATAAGAATGAGGATAAGTTGTGGAGTATTGGTCATCCTCCTTAAAGACGTTTTAAGGAGTACGTATATAAAATGTGTTTCAATTTATCTTGCGATCATCAGGATCATCCATCAGCTCGAAATACTTTTTCAAAGTACTGCAAGGAACACCCACGGTCGAGAACTTTTAAAAAATCCTAAAAAAATACGTAATGGACTACTCACAAGCAAAGCTGGTGCTCGGCCATGTACATCATTTTGAAATAATGGCTCAATACCTTTTATTCTATAAATAACCAATCCTACTCACATCAAAGTGCTCAAAATCCAACAACTTCCAAACCAAATGCAATAGTTCCAGAAGAATTTGAACCAAAATGCAATAAATAAGTTTTTTCAGAACAAAATGCAATAATTAAAAGCGACTATCTGCCTTAATCTCAAATCTAGTAGTACGATATATGCGACTGTTTTGCTGTATGTGTGTTCTTTCGTAACTGCTATAATGTCATAAGTATTATTTGATAATACGCCTCCATTTAAGGCTGAGCACTTTTTTTCATTATCTAGGGCCTCATAGTAACTTATTACGTTTTGGTTTATAACTCTTATAGCAATCATATTTAAAAAAAAAAGTTCCTGAAAAATATATAGCTCACCGTTGGTTGTTATTAGACAAAATTTAAGCCAAAAACTTATAATAAAAGAGCAATGCCGCCTTAATAGGAAGTATAGTTATTCCTTCCCTACAGCGAAAATGGAAATGGCAAAGCACCAGTTACGACGCACTACAAGGTTATTGACTCCCTCCGTACTGGAGCTAATCGGATGTAGAGAGGGACAGTTGGTAGATAAAATAAATTACGCAAAGATAGCAAATATTTCGGAACCGCTTACGATTAAATATTTTTTTCTTTTTTTTTCAAAAACTGTTATTACCAACGTTTTTAGCGGACATTTTTGGGTCAGACAGGGTATACATGAAATTTTTACAATCAAATGAAATTTTTTTCATAGGTCATGAAAAAAACCTTAAACATCAAATTCAAAAAAAGTCAACAAAAAAAAAAATTTAATTTCGCAGGCTCGAAAATTATTTTTTTGGGTATGCGTAGTGGAACTTTTTTCCTGAGCCCAAATCCTAGGGAAAAATCAATGGCGCGATATCGGTTAACTTTCGTCCACACAAAAAATTAATAAATCGACCCAGTCTAATGTACATAAATGTGCATATGTCTCTATAAGAAAAATATTACAACCTGAAAATAAAAGTTGTTGAGCAAGAAAAATAAAACTTTCTTTTACACTCCTAGGGGAACAAAAAAACGTTATAACTCTTACATCCTATATCTACTACCATAATTTTTTGGTACAAATAATGGTAATACTGAAACTAGTAGCAATACCTTACTTAGTTTTGTGAATGTATGTATACTACATAGAACATTAGAAATGTGTTTATATGCATGTACATGGATACATTTTGTCACACATGATTACGAATGCAGATTCCTTCATACTTTGTCTAATAGCTGTTCTATCGTTAGTCAGCCAACTAGGGTAATGCTCGAATAGGCATCATTCAAAGTTGCTATCGATGAAAAAAGTTACGACAAGCCCAGCATGGATGACGCTGCGGTTGCCGCCACTTTGACCCCTCACATTTATACACCCTTTAGACAATCCTTTATAATAACAATGTATTAGCAAATACATGAGTATGTACATTAGACGGGGCTAGAAAAAACAGTTCCAACCGAATATTCAAAGCTTCCGTACACTATTATTAGGAGAATTAGGCAAAGCTTGCTGCCCTATTTTAAACGTGCTATTTTTAATTTCTTCCTTCAAGTTTTCATAACGCATTAGGACTACTGTTACCCTCATTTTTGACGCCTTAGAAAATGCATTTCATAAATAAAATTGTGGTTTTTGTAAACACGTTCAAGGAAAAAGCGATCTCGCGATCAGCGTTGAAACGTCATTACGATCATTGTCGATTTGTTACATACTTCGAAAAAAAAGCTACTAGGTTTTATTTAGGAACTTCTAAGTTTTTCTAAGTAAAAAAAGTACAGAGCTACTTGGTTTTGATATCTTAGAAAGTATTACCAAAAAGATACTGGAAACTGTAGTTAAAAACCAGCTAGTGAAGTACCTAGATGACAATTAAATTATTATACCGCAGCAATCAGGTTTTCGGAAAAAACATTCTTGTGATAGTGCCTTGAAACTTGTCTTAGCTAACTGGAAAGAAGATCTGAGCAGATCAAAATTTATTGCTAAAAAAACTTTATAGCATAGGTGTTACTGAAACGGAGCTAAAATGGTTCCAAGACTTTATCATGAAGAGAAGTCAAAGAACTGTAATTGGATCATCCCTGTCAGAAAAAAGAGAGATGCCTGTTGGACTTCCGCAAGGGTCTGTCTTGGCACCTATACTGTTTAATATCTATATTAATGATATAACCAATTCTTTAAAGCACTGTGATATTAAACTCTTTGCTGACGATACATTGTTGATGCTTAGTGGAGATAATATCACTGAAATATATATAAAATTACAAGAATACTTAAACAGAGTATATGATTGGTTATGCTCGAATAGATTGAAACTGAATATAATTAAAACAAAATTTATGGTTATATCAAGAAGGAATTTTCAAAACAATGAATTATCACTTCTAAATATAAACAGCGAAGAACCTGCAAGTGTTTGCCTAGACGGTACAAGGTAATGTTTTACAGATCGATAATCGAACCTCACTTCATATATTGTCCAACGTTATTCTTCATTATGAGAGATAGCCAAATTTACAAATTGCAAAAGCAACAGAACCGAGCTATGCGACTTATTCTTAGGAAACGCTATGACACATCTATCAGAGATATACTCTCCGCTCTAAATTGAAAATAGAAAATAGAAATTGAAATAGAAACATAATAGACGGCAACTTGCCTGATTATTTGAAAAGTAACATAAAATATGTAAGAAATATTCATACCGTACATACAAGAAGAAGGAATGATTTTAATTTACCAGCTTATAGAACAGAAGCAGACAAATGTAATCTGTACTATAAAGGACTAAAATTCTACAATGAATTACCAAATGAAGTAAAATCTAGTAACATAAGGAAATTTAAAAACAAATTGCACAATTACTGTAGAACACTGCCATTGTAGTGCAAGGTGGGCAAACTTTCGAATCACCAATAGCATTGCATACATCCCGAGTACTCTACGCTGGCACTAGGGAGCTTTCCCACGTATGCAAAAAGTAGCCGAAGCTTATACTGTAACGCAGCACTCAACCTAATAAGTGCATCGCCGTTCAGATGTTGCCTTCGCACTTAAAATACGTTAACAGCGTCAGATACAACTGGTATAATCCTTGCGTTGCACTATGGAAAATCGTAGAACAACTGCTGATTAAAAATGGTTTTTTCGATGTCGCTACTGGCATCCTTTTTTATTTCAATCAGTAGCTTAAGGACACAACTAGACTATAGTATCGAAAAATTATACATATTATATGAAATGATTTTTTTACAATATCACAAACTTTAAGTTTTGATGGACGTCCATGTTAAGCCCATTCCTTTCATCACTTTCAAATTGACTTTAATGTTATACGTTACAGGAAAAGGTATGATGTATTTTATATTTCTGGAAACCCCATTTTTTGAAGAATATGAAACAACTAATATGTTTTTAATATTATGTTTATGTTTACCTTAAAATAATTGCAAAATAAAATATGGTGAAAAAAAGTTTGGCTTTTGACAGTTGTCCACGTTTAGCCTTTTACCATTTTATGTTGATTTATAGCCTAGCTATCCAAAAACATAATCAAATAAAAAAAGCTGCGGAAATTTGTGATTTTCGGAGTAACTATTAAAAATGTGATAAAAGTCAGAAAACGGAAAACCGCTCGCTATCTATTGGGGTTTTAAATGTTGCTGTGTACATCAATAGTTTGCTGTAAGTTTTGTAATTTTTCATTGATATTAAAAGTTTATCTCTTTTGCACTCCTGTTGCGTGTGAAAATATTAATAAACGAGTTGCAAACCAGAGAACAGCGCGAAATGATTCTTTTTTCTTCTCAATGAAAATCCCAGTTTTCTCGAGTGACCGTGAGGGTTGAATACAGCTTTAAACAATAAAAAAAGTAAATCATTATCTTTTCAAACATCATATCTAAAACACTAAATGCAGTTTTACCTCAATTTTTCAGTTTCAGTGGGCGGAAATATATTATTACTATGTAAAATACCTATTTTTTATCTATAAAAATTCCAGTTCTCCCGTGTGACATTGAGCGTTGAATCCTATTTTAAACAATAAAAAAGTAAAGCATTAAGTGCAGTTTTGCATAATATACCTACATTTCGAAAAATTGTTGAGGGAGTACTTACGAATGTACACCTTAGGTAGGAAATTAACGAGGGTAAAAGCGATTATAACGGAATTTCAAAAATACCCTTTATTTCAACGCACTACCCTCATAATTCATATTAGTATATAAACAAAACAAAATATTAGTGAATTAACAGAAGTGTAATTGTTACGAACACAAATAAGTACGTGTTTTGTTGTCCCTTCAAAATGTCTACTTTCAAGTGTTTTAAACGTGAAATAATACTTTCGTATATCGAAGGAGGAAAATCACTGGAGGCATTATCAACAGTTTTAGAAGAAAATTATCATGTATCTGAAGACTACTTATGTGTCATCCTCAGTGATTTTCAAAGACATATTATTCATACTTTTAATAAACGATGGGCAGAAGCTTCACGGAAAAAGGATACATTTTTAGTGAAAAACAGTAATTGGTTAGAATCAGAATATTCAGTAACTTTACCGAAATCTGAAGACGCTACAACCGACTCCACACCATCTACTTCTTCTGGAAAACGTGGGAGACCGTGCGTATCTTATCCAGAATTTTTCGGAATCCAGTAGAAGAAGAAAAAATACGATGCTACTTAATTAATATGGATTTGAACACGTCTATAATGAATATCTTCAAGGGTTACGCTCGATAGGAGAAGGAACAGAAGCTAAACTTGTAGAAACATTAAGGTTTGCTGACAGTGAAAATAAGACCTTATTCTCGAGAGTCATAGAAGACGCAAGGCAGACAAAAATATTAACGGATGAAGAAGCATTGAGCGTATTTATTGACTTGGATTTAACGAAAGCACAATATTTATACTACGGGACAAATGAACGATTTGACTAAAGTGACTGCTAGGCCGGAAAATGAAGATTCTTATTAATATGGACTGTCTACTTTACACGCCTGGATTCCTTGTATGAAAATGATTTTACATATTTCCTATAATCTGTCTTTCCAAACATGGTGAGCAACAAGCGAAGAAAAGAAACGACTAAAGCAAGAGAAGAAAACCCTGGTACAAAGGCGTTTCCGTGAAGAGCTAGGATTGACCATCGACAAACCAAGGCAAGCAAGTGGTAATACTAATGACGGTAATACTTCCAGAAGAATTTTTCACAATGCATGCTGCTCTGCTGAAATGAAGGAGTGGATATAAATTTGATTAATCGACTTTACATATTTCTGCAAGCTCTTTCAATGATAAATGCTGAAAAATTTGGCAGTTATGATATGGAGACTGCCTATCTATGTGAGAAATTATGAATAACACTACATGCCATCTTCAGATCACAATATTTTGATTCATGGAGAAAGTGTTATAAAGCATTTTGCAGTATTTCCTATTGGTCAACTTTCGGCAGATCCACAAGAATCCCGTTAGAAGGATTATAAAAAATTTCGTTTACATCATGCTAGAAAATTATCAAAATCCGCTACAAACGATCATTACATAACCAGCATTAGAAAACTGTATACTAAAAACGTGAAGGAACTTGATGAAGACACCTTAGATCTTTTGAAAGTGAACGAATTAATTTTAGATCCCGAAATTCATCAGGTATAAATAACATAATAAACATATGTATGTATATGTACAATAACAATAGTAAACATTACAATTAATTAACTAATCTGTGTTCAATTTCAATCACCATTTTTTATGTTTTTATTATTTAATAATACAAGTCAATATTTTGATGTACTATTTGATATTTGGTTTTTGTAGGCATAAAATTATAGTATTCATTGTTAAAAAATAAACATTGGATATTTTTAATAATTTTGAATTTCTTTTATCTTTTAAGGTATGGTTTTAAATTAAGGCATACAAAATTACATTCCATTTGAAGCCATGTACCCTATTCTATATATGTGCAAAATTTTAGAACATAACATTCAGAAATAAAAAAGTTATTGATTTTTAATCAGAAACTGGCCTTTATTTTCCATAGTGCATTGGTGTCATTCGTCTGCTACCTATCTCTCACTCCATTTGGGCAGGCAATAGACTCATATAAATAACTTAATTTAGATTAATTAATTGCAATATATAGATATAAGCTAGGCCTAGTATAAGCTGTAAGAAGAAATAAATAAATACCTCGGAGGATATTTAATAAATATACAAAAAAGTGCGTCGTGATATTACGCTTAAAATTTTCCCGAAATATCTAACTTTTTACGGAAGATACAAAGTACCAAGCTGAGTTGTTAAGCTGTTACAGATTTCGCCAAGCTATCGTTATTCGAATCTCGGTGAAACCTCTGAAAAATAACTTCACGAATTTGCTGGACGATGATGATGTGGTCGTTTTCAAAATGTTAAAATCGCAATATGCCAGTATATGTTTCTTGCTTCTCAGCTTTTTCCTAAATAACAAAAATATATAATTTAATACCAATAGTTGTTAACCTGTGATAAGCTCTTGAATTTTAAACAAAATAAACCGAAAAAAAAAAAAATTTTAAAAAGTTCAAATTTCATCACATGCAACCACAAGAAAAAAAAGTAATAATAATAATTGCCCTAATACCTTTATATGGAAGTCTGTGTTGGTGTGACTCCTAACTTCGACATGCTGAAAATGTCAATTTTCTTTGAATGGTGAAGATTTATTATGTCAATGCTGCATTTTGAGTGATTCCACAAACACACATCCAAAGGGGCGCTCACTACGATCCCACTTCGCCAGCACTCTTGCATGCACGCATGAATACATGTATGAATGCACTTGGATTTTTTTAGGGTTTTAACCCTTTCCAGTTAGAACTGATTGTAACTGCTACAGGCGGCTGGGGTAAACGGTCGAATGGTTATGCGGCTGGTTGAAGAGGCGTGCAGCATCGAGTTTGCGGTTGGCACATGCCGCGTAAAATTATCCAACATGATTTCAAGTGACAAAGTTGAAATTCGCAACACAAAAACTAACTAATACATTTACACGTAAACGCATCCCCGAAAATAAGTGCAACTTATATAAGGCTTACTTTAATAGATCAACATGGATGTAACATGAGGCTAGAAACTTGTAAGTAGTTCTATTGTGTGCACATTCTAAATATGAGTATTTTTTTGGCATGATACATGAATCCAGTACCAAAGCCGGTATCAACTCAATGGGTCTTATGCATAAAAGCTGAGCTTAAGCTCAAACTCACAATTTCAAGCTTATAGTCAACTTGATAATCAAAAAAGTCTTGAGCTCAAACTCTTTGCCAAAAACTTGAAGTTTAAGCTTCAATCCAAAATATATAATACATATGAAATAGGTTTCAAATCCTAGGGTAATAGTAGTCGTACTTGGTAACTGATAATCTAGATTCTAGACGACAGACATTGCAAAAAAAAAACATGCAAATTGGGGTTTTGATTATTTCGAAAAAACTTTCTTCTACCTCGAAAGGTTTTTACAATTTTTTTCCGCGTGCATTGAAAAAATGAATGGTCGCTAAACTATTGATTTTTTGTAAAAATAAACTGAAAAATTCTGTGGAAACAAGCCATACAGCCAAATAAAGTTTTGAGAGATTTTCAGAAAAACATTTTGAATGACCCATTTTGTTTTGTTGATTTTCCGACAGGGTGGATAACTAATATATCGCACACTAACTACAAAAGAGTCACAACTTGAAAAAATGTAAATGTTCAGGAGAGAAGAAAAACGGTTCATGTAAAAACGTCTGTAATGTCTGTTTTATTGTAATTATTTGTTTACGGACAAAATATATAGCAATTTTGAATTATGACTATTTCTAAGAAAACTTACTACTCGTACATTCACAATTATTTCATCAAAAAAGGCACATTTCACAATAATACAAGCAACTTTACTCACTCTTTACGAATAAAAAGACACAATTTTAATTAATACACAACAAACTTAAAAGTTTTTTGCAACAAGATAGTCAGAGTTTAAAACAATACACTTTATGCGTAAAAAAACTGTTCACTTGTTCTTAAGCACATTGACACAACTAAAAATAATACTCTTTAGTTGATAGAGCGCAAGCGATGCAATCAACACCAAAACTGGTATAACGGTAATTTTGCAGTTAAAGAAGAAAATAATGGCAACGAAATTTAAGGGGCAGTTAGAGATGTGTACTGTGAATTGGTTTATGGAAAAAACCGGTTTTGAAAAATTTTAAGTTGTGACTCTTTTGTAGTTAGTGCGCGACATATTGGAATGATTTTCTTCATCCCTTGTCGAATTTGGTTTCGAGACAAACGGGTTTCCGCGTTTGGCCATCATCAGTGTCGAGTTTCGTTCTGATCTGTTGTTGTCGTTTGTCTTTTATTTATACCTACCAAGTTATTAAGCATCAATATAAACGTTTAGTGAGAGTCAAAAAGGTAAAATATACGGAGCGCAAAATCACCGCTAATATGAGAGATAGTAAAGCAATGTGGAACCATCTCAAAAATTGTATAAGTATGTCGAAGGCTAGAAATACCATAAATAAAATCTCAATTGATGACACAATTTACACAGCTGAAAGTGAAATTGCTCAATCGTTAAACCATTATTTTATAGACAGCATCACAGAAATCAATTCAAAAATAGAAGTTGTTGGTAGAGAGTTTCCCACAGGCCAAACAATTACAAACAGTTGTAAGTTTGTTGAAATAGATACGGATGAAATAATAAGAATTTGCAGAAGTCTTAAATATAAAATAGGCGGAAATAATCTTCTAGCGGAAGGAGTCATAAAAGATGCGATAATATATTGTGGGTTTTTTACATGCAAATAATCAACGAGAGTTTGAAAAATGGGGTGTTTCCGGACTTATGGAAAACTTCTACAGTTGTGCCAATAGAGAAAGTGGCGAATGCAATTACAGCCGATTAGATGAGGCCCATAAACACATTACCGAATGAGGAAAAAATACTCGAACGAGTGGTAAAAAAGTAATTAGTGCAATATCTAGGATCGAAACAAATATTAATCCCACAACAATCTGGCTTTAGGAGAAAGCACTCTTGCGAAAGTGCTCTAAATCAGGTCATTCATTGCCCGTTGGAAAGAAGAGCTGAATTGCATTAAATACTTCATACCTGTTTTCTTGGATCTCAAACGAGCGTTTGAGACAATAGATCAAAACTTGCTTCTAAAAAAGCTACTTAATATAGGTATAAGTGGTACTGAGCTGAAATGGTTCGAAAGTTTCACAAAGAGTCGTAAACAAAGAACTGTAGTTGGTGCGTCAGTATCTGAAGATAAGAACATTACGATTGGACTGCCAAAAGGATCAGTATTAGCGCCTATATTATTTAATATATATATAAATGATATTTGAAATTGTATAAAGTATTGTATAAGTATAATAATGATAAGCAGTGGAAATGTGAGCGAGATGGCTGCAAAGCTACAATATGATTTGGATGAAATATATAAGTGGCTGTGTTTGAACAAACTTAAACTTAATATAAGCAAAACAAAATTGATGGTCATATCGAGAAGAAATTTTGATGTAAATGACTTTAATAACATAAACATAAACCATCAAACTATAGAAAGAGTATCAAGTATTAAATATCTGGGTATTAAAATCGATGAAAAATTAAGTTTTAATGATGATGTCGATTATACCGGCAGCAAAATTGCAACAAAGGTATATTTTATGCAACGCACTTGCAAATTTCTAAAGAGGAAGTACAAAATAATGGTATACAGAGCAATAATTGAACCTCTTTTAAATTATTGCCCAACCATATTTTTTATAATGAATGATAGCCAAATTTATAAATTGCAAAAGCAACAAAATCGAGCAATTAGATTCATTCTTCGTAAGCGCTATGACACGCCCATCAGGGACATGTTGTCGGCTCTTAACTGGTTAAGTGTTAAACAACAGCACTTTTATTACACAATGATATTTGTTAAAAACATTGTAGATGGTACCCTACCAGAATACTTAAGGGTCAATATAAAGTAGGGCAATGATATACACAACTTAGACACTCGTAGAAGAAATGATTTTAAATTACCTGCGTTCAGATGTGAGTCAGATAAATGTAATCTTTATTACAAAAGGCTAAAATGTTTTAATGAATTACCAAATGACATTAAGCAATGCAATAGCATAACTAAATTTAAAAGAAATTTGTTTGAATATTGCAAACTATTTTTACTTCTTAGATTATAGCAAAGAGTTTATCTCATATTTATAAATAATTTTTTCTCTCTCTCTGCAGTTATAAATATTTTTTCCCCTCTTTATTTATGTTTTACTTTTGTTGCCGTTTACTTTTAAAACTTATTATGAATAAATGAAAGTATATGCTTTATCCCTTGAGTTCCTATAGGCTTAAGTTACTTGTAATTAGTTCTAAGCCTACTCTGTAGAAATTTGTTTTGATCTAGACTCAATAGAGTCGCAATAAATAAATCTATATATATAAAAGAAAGTGGTGTTAGTTACACTACGTATAACAAAAGAACTGATGAACCGATTTGGCTGAAAATTGATGGAGAGGTAGCTTAGAACCAGGGAACAGACATAGGATACTTTTTATCCCGTTATGGCTAGGGTCTTGAGATCAAAACGTGGACCTGGGTAATCCTGGGATGTGTTTGTACAATATGGGTATCAAATAGAAGCTGTTTATGAGTAATTTGATACTGGGTGTTTTTCGTACCCCTGGGTGACTAGGGTCTCGAGATATAGGCCAAAACGTGGACCCGGCACCCCTAGAATCTGTTTATACAATATGGATATCAAATGAAAGCTGTTGAAGAGTTCTTTAGTACAGGGTAGTCTGGTGACTAGGGTCTTGAGATATAGGCCAAAACATGGACCCGGGCACCCCTAGAATGTGTTTATACAATATGGATATCAAATGAAAGCTGTTGATGGGTGCTTTAGTTTAGGGTAGTTTTCATACCTATTGGTGACTAGGGTCTCGATATATAGGCCAAAACGTGGACCCGGGCACCCCTAGAATGTGTTTATACAATATGGATATCAAATGAAAACTGTTCATGAGTGTTTTAGAACAGGGTAGTCCTCATACCTATTGGTGACTAGAGTCTCGAGATATAGGACAAAACGTGGACCCGGGCACCTCTAGAATGTGTTTATACAACATGGATATCAATGAAAGCTGTTATTGAGTGCTTTAGTACAGGGTAGTTTTCATACCTATTGGTGACTAGGGTTTCGAGATATAGGCCAAAACGTGGACCCGGGCACCCCTAGAATGTGTTTATACAATATGTATATCAAATGAAAGCTGTTGATGAGTGTACAGGGTAGTTTTCATACCTATTGGTACCTGGGGTCTCGAGATATAGGCAAAAATGTGGATCAGGGTAACAATAGGGTGTGTTTTTACATTATGAGTACCAAATTGAAGCTGTTGATGTGTGATTTACTACAGATTACTTTTTATACCGCTGGGTGACTTGGGTTTCGAGATATAGGCCGAAACGTGGACCCTGATACCCCGAGACAGTGTTTATACAATATGGATACCATATGAAAGCTGTTGATGACTGCTTTACTACAGGGTAGTTTCCGTACCTATTGGTGACTAGGGTCTCAAGATATAGGCCAAAACGTGGACCCGGAAACCTCTAGAATGTGTGTGTAATATGGATATCAAATGAAAGCTGTTGATGAGTACTTTAGTAGAGGGTAATTTTCATATCTCTGGGTGACTAGGGTCTCGAGATATAGACCAAAACGTGGGCCCGTGAACGCCTGGATAGTGTTTTTACATTATGGGTATCAAATTGAAGCTGTTGATAAGTGCTTTAGTACTGGGTAGTTTTCATACTTATTGGTGACTAGGGTCTCGAGATATAGGCCAAAAGGTGGATCAGAGTAACACTAGAATGTGCTTTAAATTATGGATATCAAATTGAAGCTGTTGATGTGTGTACAGAGTAAGTTTTATGCCGCTGGGTTACTAGGGTCTGGAGATATAGGCCAAAACGTGGACCCGAATACACCTAGAATGTGTTTTAACATAATGAGTATCAAATTGAAGCTGTTTATGTGTGCTTTAGTAACAGAGTCAGTTTTACACCGCTGGGTGACTAGGGTCTCGAGATATAGGCCAAAACGTGGGCCCGGATACCCCTAGAATGTGTGCGAATTATGGATATCAAATGAAAGCTGTTGCTGTGTTGTGATAATCGATTTAGTGGCATCAACCTGGCAAAACTGATAAATATGCATGCGAAGCCGAAATAAAGGCGTGAATTAATAATACCCACATACCTATTTACATACGTCCTATTCGATTTGTCTGAAATTTGGTATATAAATTTTCCTATAATAGTATTTACGATGCTTTTTTTTCGGGAAGTAGACCAGAGACGGACTGGGACTGTGATTAGGACTAGGACTGGGACTGAGACTGAGACTGAGACGCGGAGTGGGACTGGGACTGAAACTTGGAATGGGACTGGAACAAAATACATACCACCCTCTGGGACCGGCAATAAGATATGAAGAAGAATGAGAAAAATTTGAGAGAAGAGAAAAGAGAGAAGGAGACTGAGAAAGAGATAAAATGAGACGAAGATGGAAATAGATGAAGCGAAAAATACGGAGGGTGGAGTGAATACAAAGATTAGGAAAAAGTGTAGATGGGCGAGAGCAGAGTTAAACTGTTTCTACATATTTGCCGTTGTTTTGCTTTAACCCAGGAACTCAACATCGAATAGCATCCACAGCTCTCTTCTACATCCCAAAATATTTCGATAAAAACAAAAAAATTAAAAAAGATTTCTGAGATAGAGCGTTTACAAAACTTAGCCGAGATAGGGTGATATTCCACCCAAAAGTGGTTATGTACATAAATTATCCACCTGTCAGAAAATCAACATATCCAAATAATGAGTTACTTGAAAATAGGTTGTTAAAAATTTTAAATTGGTGTCAGAAAACAAAATAAAAATCATTGGAATAACTCACGAAGTTTTTCTAAACCATAGAGAAAGTTTACGTTTTCGTAATTAGTTAATGAATTGAAATAACGAATGAATACTTGGCGCGATATACGTGTAGATAAAATGAAGGTTTTTATTGTGAAAAAAAGGGGAAAAGTACCAACGAGTTTGAAAAATAATTTCACTTGCAAAGTCTGAAAGCAGTCAAAGCCAAAACTAATGTCAAATTCTTTTTCTCATGCTTTACATGATGTGAAAAATTGACAAATTTTGTTTGCCAGGTGGCGCTAGGGTCACTCTATTTCACGTTCTCCAAGAAAACACATTAATTTTACTCGTCTGTAAATGCAGTATGCTGCATCTCGATGTATTATGTTGTCGGGCCTCTATGAAAAGCTTGAACAAGACGGCCGGTCGACGGGAACTGGGATATATGTTTGTATGTGAACGTGAAGATTATCCTTTTATGATAAATATAGTTCGAGATTAGTGCATGTCGACCTATCCTAATAGAAAGGTCATAGCTTAAAAGTTTTGTGAACAAGGACGTATCTCAGACATTTTGTTAATAAGGGCGTGCCTGAGCGAAGTCGTTAATGAGTTCTAATATCAGAAGACCTTTTAAAAATTACGTACGTCCATTTAACAAAACTTTTAAGTTACGACCTTTCTGTTAGGCTAGGTCTATGTGTAAACGTGGCCTTAGAATGGTATTACAACCGGAAATCCGACATTGGCTGTTCAATTATGGGTTATAATATTTTTATTTTATAAGCTAGGGCCATGAAAATTTGTACAACGATACACCCAAGTAGGGAAAAGATTTCGCCACTCTGGTTTGTATTTCATTCGCCTAAAATTGAATCAAATACCTGTGTACTCGGAAATTAAGTGAACATTAAATTTAATTAATAAGAACCAAATTATTTAAGCACCAGAAACTGACAATAACAAAAAAAAAAAAAAAAAAAAAAAATAGGTAACTAAGAAATTTAGGAAAATTTTATATTTTAGAGGTTAAAAAAATGTGAAGAGGCCAGTTCAGAGGTACCTATTTTAATTCCCTGGGTCTATTTATCATGACTAGTCAAATATAAAATCTTTTAGAATAAGAAATTTTTCCAAAAAATAGATTTTGTCATGTAAAAAACTTAACTTCCATACTGTGGCGGATAGCCACAGACGAGCTATGCATGCCAGCGCGTCACGGGAAAGACCGTACATCGTTTGGAGAACCTTTGTTCTTGTACTCAGCATGCTTTGCACACAGATTATATTAACATTGATTGGATAACGGTTGGTTGTACAGGTATAAAGGAATCGAGATAGATATAGACTTCCATATATCAAAATCATCAGTGTCGAAAAAAAATTTGATTGAGCCATGTCCGTCTGTCCGTTAACACGATAACTTGAGTAAATATTGAGATATCTTCACTAAATTTGGTACACGACCTTAGCTGGACCCAAATTAGATTAGTATTGAAAAAGAGCGAAATCGGACGATAAACACGCCCACTTTATATATATATAGGTAGGTAGGTGAAATGGCTGCGACTCTGGTCGCCCAAGTTATTTAAAGCCGTTTTGATGCCATGTAACTCGTCTAAAAACCTACGAATGTTACGGTTAATGTATTACAACCAGACCGAGTTGTTGATAAAATTAAGAATATTCGGGATTGCTATCACAGACAACCCTCTGCCGTCTTTTAGAAAGGGAGTTCCAAGGAACCTTAGCCGGGCTCTAGCTAGAGCCGGCCATTTACACATAAAGTGTTCTACTGTCTCCTTAGAATTTGGATCTTTGCAGCTTCTGCAGTAGTCGTTATACGGAATGCCCATCTTTTCCGCATGCGTACCTACTGCCCAATGACCGGTGCAGACTGCTATCTGTTTGGGTGTATTAGCCCTGGATTTGTTCAGAAGACTTCTCGTCCTCTTTCCATCATAGTTTGGCTAAATGGATTTTGATATTATATATATAACATTTTGGAAAACACAAAAAACCTGATTATTTAGTAAATAATACACCTATAATGTTGAAATTTAACGCATGGGCTGATATTGAGATTCTTGATAAAAATTTGAAAAAAAATTTTAAATGGGCGTGGCACCGCCCAATTGTGATGAAATCAATTTTACAAATATTATTAATCAAAAATCAAAAATCATTAAACCTATCGTAACAAAATCCGGCATAGAGGTTGCCTTTACTATAAGGAATGCTTTGAAGAAAAATTTACGAAATCGGTTAAGGACAACGCCCGCTTTTATATAAAAGATTTTTAAAGGGGTCGTGGACGAATAAAATAAGCTGTTTGCAAAAGAGAGCTTTATATCAATGGTATTTGCTTTCCCAAGTGGACTTATAACAATAAATAAGAAAAACTTGAAATTTAAAAAAATGGTCGTGGCACCGCCCCTTTTATGACTAAGCAATTTTCTATGTTTCGGGAGCCATACCTCGAAGAAAAATTAACGGATCGTAATAAAATTGGGTACAGAAACTTTCCGTATAGTAGAAAATATTTCTAGTAAATATGGACGCGATCGGTTAAAGACCACGGCAACTTAGATATAAAACAAGTTTAAAAGGGTCGTAGACTAGATTAATAAGCTATAACTTAGCAAAAAATAGTTTTGAATCAATGTTATTTCACTTATCAAGTTTTATTGTAAGAGGAAATGGGGATACATTTTTTTTAAACGTGCCGTGCCACGTGTTATGTAGAAAAGTAATTTATCTGGAATGAAATGTGCAATTGAAGCTCACGCTGAGTATATAGTGTTCGGTTACACCCAAACTTAGACACTTTGACTTGTTTTTTTTTTGGTGTTGCAGCGATAAAGGCACTTCCCAAAGGTTTTAGGGACTGCTATCAATGTTGATAGTGCTTTGCCGTACAGATCAGGTCCTTCCGGTAACAAGCACAATTAAGGTATAACCGACCGTTTTGGGGACGATTTAATATGACCACATTGAACGTTCTAGGCCCTACCATCCCCCTTTTCGCTTATCAACTCTTTTAATGCCAAGAAATTTTTTGTTGTGTCTTCATTGCATTTGAAGGCAAGATATTACCAAATCTGCCGCTGTATACCTTTTTTCTTTTAAACACACCATTTTTTATGGCTTTATCGATACATATAAGTGAACATACACACATGGGAGTTGAAACTCAGTTTTCACTTTTCCAGTGGTACTCTGCGGGTTTTCTAGGTTTTTCACTCGTCAGCGGTATATCACATTGCTCTCTTCTCTACTGCATGTGACAGTGCAACTCAGGCGTAAAACTTAATTGACCCACATTTTTCGAATCATTTCATTTTCATACTATATTACAAGTGTGGATAGTGGAAATTTGAATTTGAAAATTTCTAAAAAAAAACTTGTAAAATATGGTAATTTGGTTGGTTTGTGTAACTAAGTTTATTTGTGATACATTTGTGTAAGTATGCTGCTCTAGGCATCCTGTGGGAATGTACATGCAACATTTGAATAAGTGAATGAATGAATTTGCAGCTACGAAGGCGAATGTTAACATAAACCTTTGTTTTGATACCGAATTAGTTCTTACGCACATATATTGAGCTTAATCTTCATTTAATGGAGGAGAGGGATCATCTATGTTTTGAAAGGCATACAAACTAGTATCCCTGTAAGCGGAATACCATCTTCATCCGGTTCAGTGGTACCGATGCGGGCAAAGAGATCCGCTTGACAGTTTTCCGGGATATCATTGTAGCCTGGGACCCAGATAATCTTAATTATAAAATAGCTCGATGCAATCGCAAGCGCGTTCAGGCACTCCCAGCCCATCCTCGATCGCACTGTAGTTGAACTAAAGGCCTTGGTCGCTTGGCTATCAGAGTATATATACTAGGCCGTGTCGATTTGTGAGGAGGCAAAAAAATCGCCCATTGCTCTATGAAAATCATATTCTAGGGATCAAAATAAGAAACTTTGCCGAAGGAACCATACCTCTAAAACGAATTCTGATGTCCCCCCTTTTGGTCGTAGGGGCAAATTTTGAAAAACTCACTTTGAAATGCCTATGTTTTTTCTTTTTGGAGTTTATTTTTCTCTTTAGAAATTTATTTAGTCAGAACATATGTAAATGAAAAAATGAATTTAATTTAGTAATAGAAAAGAAATTAAAAAAAATTATTAGAAATTTTTAATTTTTACAACCCCCTTTTAAAACCAAGGCGTCACTGTGATGCATTTGCATGTCGTAAACATAGTTGTGTGGGTTTTTTATTCAACCGTTTTAAAAAATGAAGGTATCACTGTGACACAATTGCAGATCGTAAAATTGCTTGTGTTGTTTTTTTAAGCCACCACAAGACACAGCAGGTAGAATTGAAATTGCCCCTACCCAAAAGTTCGACCCAAAGGGGGGGACATCAGAATTCGTTCTAGAGGTATGGTTCCTTCGGCAAAGTTTCTTATTTTGATCCCTAGAATACGATTTTCATAGAGCAATGAGCGATTTTTAAATCAACCCGCCCTAATATATACATATGTTGAATTCCATAACCGTAGTAGCACTGCATATCATTTCATACACGACATCCTTAATCCCAGCAACTTCCGCTTAGAATATCAGGTGTATGCATATGAAACCGGTATTGGCATCTAGCGGTCAGTAGGCGTAATGGTGGGAACAGTAAAACTTAACATTGGCGCTGGTTGGCGTCTTATGATCTGTCAACAATAACCAATACCAAAGATTTCAAATTTCATACAACATCGTGTTTTTTTTTCGCTCTTGAAAATGTCGAAATATGTGCCTTCAAACAACGATTTGCGGGGGCATTGATTTTCTGCTTCGATTGGGGTAAATCGGCGATAGAATCTCATCGAATGCTTGTCGGAGCTTACGGAGAGCACGCTCTTGATGGTACGCAGTATAATGAGTGGTTCAATAAGTTTAAAAGTGGTAATTTTGATGTGAGAAAGGCTGACCGCGGCAACCCACCGAAATTGTTCGAGGACGTCGAATTACAGGCTTTGCTGGATGAAGACGATAGTCACACGCAAAAACAGCTCGCAGAACTAAATGCGTCCTAGACAACCATTTCCAGACGTTTAAATCCACGGGAAAGATCATGAAAACCGGAAGTTGGGTGCCACATGAGCTGAACGACAGACAGCAGGAAAACCGGAAAACAACATATGAAATGCTGCTCGCCAGACAAAAAAGAAAGTCGTTTTTGCATCGGATCGATACTGGCGATGAAAAGTGGATTTATTTCGTGAATCCCAAACGCAAGAGATCGTATGTGGACCCTGGCCAACCAGCACAATCGTCCCCAAGACCAAATCGCTTCGGAAAAAAGACAATGCTCTGTGTTTTCTGGAATCAGCCTGGTTTAATCTGGTATGAGCTTCAAAACCAGGCGAAACTGTTAAGGGTCAACGCTACTAACAACAGTTGGCCAACTTGAACCGTGCTCTGTGCCAAAAACGCCCAGAATATGAAATTAGGCATGACAAAGTGATTTTTCTCAATGAAAATGTATCATCACACCGAACAAAACAGACTCTGGAATTGGTTGAGTCGAACAGCTGGCAACTCCTACCCCACCCAAATGTGTAGCTAGCGAGGACGCTTACTTTGAATAAAATATTCGTTACCATTCTCTTGAAATAAATGTGTTTTTTTTTTTAATAAAAAATACCGATTTCATATGCATACACCTTATACACTACAGTTATCAGCCAACCTAAACTGCGGCTTACATTTAGCTCTTGACAAAACCATTTGAAAATACACTTTAACCGCTACTAACATTTAAACGAGACGGCCGTATCGGCTACCATATACACATCTTTCGTTAAAGCGAAAGTACATACATTTCAAGTAAAAACAAGTAAAAGTGTCTAAGTTCGGGTGAAACCGAACATTATATACTCAGCGTGAGCTTCAATTGTACTTTTAATTTCAGATAAATTATTGTTCTACATAACACGTGGCACCGCCCGTTTAAAAAATAATATCTCCCCATTTCCTCTTACAATAGAAATTGATAAGTGAACTATCATTGTTTCAAAACTATTTTTTGCTATGTTATAACTTATTATTCTAGTCTACGACTCTTAAACTTGTTTTATATAAGTTGCCATGGTTTTTAACCGAACCCGTCTATTTTTACTAGAAATATTTTCTACTATAGGGAAAATCTGTGTACCCAATTTTATTACGATCCGTTAATTTCTCTTCGAGCTATGGCTCCCGAAACATAGAAAATTGCTTAGTCATAAAAGGGCCCATGCCACACCTATTTTCAAAAATGTTAGTGTTTTCCAATTTAAAGTTATAATTCAATTTAAAAAGGAAAATTCTATTGACACAAATCTCTTTTTCGCTAAGGTATAGCTTATTATTTTCGTCTACGACCCTTTTAAAAATCTTTTATATAAAAGTGGGCGTGGTCCTTATACACAAATCTCTTTTTCGCTAAGATATAGCTTATTATTTTCGTCTACGACCCTTTTAAAAATCTTTTATATAAAAGTGGGCGTGGTCCTTAACCGATTTCGTTAATTTTTCTTCAAAGCATTCCTTATAGTAAAGGCAACCTCTATGCCGAATTTTGTTACGATAGGTTTAACGATTTTTGATTTATGATTAATAATATTTGTAAAATTGATTTTATCACAAGTGAGCTGTGCCACGCCCATTTAAATTTTTTTTTTTTCAAATTTTTATCAAGAGTCTCAATATCAGCCCATGCGTTAAATTTCAAAATTCTAGGTGTATTATTTACTAAATAATCAGGTTTTTTGTGTTTTCCAAAATGTATATATATTAAAAGTGGGCGCGGTTGTAATCCGATTTCGCTCATTTTCAATACCAATCTAATCTGGGTTCAGGTAAGCTCGTGTACCAAATTTGGTGAAAATATCTCAATATTTACTCAAATTATCGTGTTAACGGGCAGACGGACGGACATGGCACAAGCAAATTTTTTTCGATACTGAAGATTTTGATATATGGAAGTCTATATCTATCTCGATTACTTTATAACTGTACAACGAACCGTTATCCAATCAAAGTTATAAAAGCTACCCTGTCTACAAGTACAGCTGGGTATAAAAAAAAACTTTGAAACGGCCTAATTTAAATACTGGAAAGACATAACCTCTTATACTTTAAAAAAAATTTAAGGTCACAATTCTTAAGCTGATATCTCGCTGTACTACATTCCTATTTGTTAGTCCTTAGAAATTCATAATTTTATCCTATAAATGATTTCTGAATACTTCTTTAGTAGGCTTTAATTCTAAAGAAGTACATTCAACTCTTGACGTACTCATGATGTTTGAAATTATTTCTATAAATATGCAGTCATCGGAAGAGAATATTTCGATTATATACACAATGAAATAAATTAAGTTTTAAAAGTTTTTAGTCACTGACTTTTGCAAATCCGCGGCTGTCACAATACAAATTTTGCTCAACAGTACATAAGCAAAATACATACACAACGCAAAAAAAGGTTGGCCCGCATAGAAACTATGTACATACATAGCTAGACCAACTTATGTTGCAATATCATATCCTTCTTCTTGGTGCTTTAAAACTAAATGGATCAATAAAAAAAGTTTTTTTAACTGCCACCCTAGGTCACGAGTAAATGAGACTGCGTGAAAATATGTACGGATCAGAGAACAGCGCCGAATGTTTCGCATGTGAATCAGATTCCAGTATTCGCTGCCAATGGTACACTCCCAATCGACAGTACTGCATTATTTTTTCACCATACTAACATCGAGGTGTATGGAAGGCAGTAGTGAATTTTCAAAAGCAGCGAATCATTTTTGGTATTGGACGAATCATTTGAGGTGATTCCAATTTTTTTAGAAAAATTAGCAGTGCATTATTCTCATTATTATTAAATAAATAAATTATAATGAAATAAAATGAAGCGAGCTGAAATTCGTTGTCTACGTACATATTAAAATGAAATTCGTTTATATAAGCATATCGTGACGAATATTAGTGACACTAAGTGATACTCACATCACTAATCTGATACTAAGTAAATAAAGCCACAACAACAATAAAGCCAGCTGCCACACTTGTATGAACGTAAACAAATTAATCATTAAGTCTACACATATTTCCATACAAGCAGCGGAGAGAAACGCACAAACACATGCATATATCTGAGATACTTCCAAAAGTAGGCAATCATCATTGGAAGTATCACTCACATATACACGCGCATATGGCTATGCGAGAAGCTATAATTGTGCATCTGTAGTTATAGCTGATGAGTTTATAGCTGGTAAACAGATAGTAAATTCTAGAAACGTCTAGAAATATGCAAACGAGGAAACCGAAGAGTATAAAAGCAACACCAGCTGAGGCATGGCAATCAGTTTGATTTAAGCACGCTATCTATTGAGAAGTAGAAGTGTTATTGTGAAAGTAGTCTAATAAAGACCATTTTGCATTATTGAATATTGGAGTTATTTATTCAACAGTTTAGTGATTCGAACGTTAGCAGAAGGTTGCAAATAAGCGGAATTGCATTAAATTCGTTACAATATATTTAAATAACCAATATACCAGGGATAAAAGCACTTCTAATATTAATAATACATTTTTTAAATACATACATCTATATAGTTAACGCATACAAATGTTTAGTTACATAGTACTACATTTTAGTGTGCCATACATAAATAACATTTTCTATTGTTTTAAACAATAAAACAAGTGCAAATTTTTCCCCGAAGCCTTCTGTGGGCAAATATAACAATAATCTAAGCCTTTTCAAATCTTAGAAAATTTAGTAGGTTGGCTAATAGCGGGCCATCACTTGCATGCAGTGTATACCTACCTCCTAAGCTCAAACTTATTCTTTACGAAATTTCCAAAATTACTCCTTATTTCAATGAGCTGACCCAAATAATAAACTGCCTTTGACATCTTTATTCGACTTTTTAAATCTTATTTTAACTTACTTAATAAAAGTTAGCATAATGCAGCGCACTCTGAAATTTGGAATCACCTCAAATTGTCGTATAACACCAAAAATGATTCGCTGCTTTTTGGAAGGCAGGGATGTCATTCGAGGTGTATGACGATGTTAACGTGGTGAAATCAACTTGCATCATACAATTACAATATGTTGCATACTTTTGAGGGTTTTTCATGCACACACAAACATTTTCGTTCATATAACATCTAACCTTCTGCCCCATAGGTGTTACATTAACAGAAACGAAGAGGAAAACTGCAAATTATAAGCACCGATGACAAAACTGGAGTATTGGAAGTATGTTCCGAGTGGGTGGTTGAAGCCCTTTTCGTCGGTGGATGGGAAAGGATATCTTAAAATGATAACATACTTCGTTAAACTTGGAGCAAACTATGGAAGAAATATTAACATAACAGATGTGATTCCTAGTTCTACTACATTATCCCGGCATGTCGGCCAAATGGCTCAACAGAAGAGGACAGAATTATCAGCAGAGCTAGGGCCTTTTATAGAAGAGGGGGTGTCAATTACATGCGACCTTTGGAGCGATAATTTTGTAAGAAGACATTTTTTATGTGCTACTCTTCATTTGCGAATAAGTGTCAAGCTAGCAGAGTTAGTCTTAGGTACAAAATCTCTTGAATTCGAGAGATGTATAGGAGAAAATATTTTGTCCAGTCCCCAATCACTTTTAGAGGAATTTAGCATAAGAGACCTTCAAAATATTACATTTGTAACAGATAGGGGTTCCAATATAATTAAAACTCTAGAAGGTTCAATAGAATTAACTGTGCTAATCATTTGCTGAACAATGTTCAACGCTCTGCATTGGAAGAAACTGAGAACTAGGCCCAATTTTTGACTCTTGTAAAAACTGGTCCGTTATTTCAAAAAATCAAACTTACAGCACATGCTATATACTTCATTAAAAAAATTTTGCACTACGCGTTGGAGTTCCCATCTTAATTTATTCAAATAAAATTTAGCTAATTGGCTTAAGAGAGGCGAAATATTGCCCAATCACAACGAAATGTATAGAATAAGTTCGATAGATTACCCGACTTTAAAAGCATTGGTAGAACTGAAAACTTTGATAGAATCAACCGAAAGCTACAGGGAACAAATTATGTGTCAATAAATGTATACCTTTCGGTTTCCAGCATGAGGCAGATTTGTTCTCCTAATCACGAAGACATATTAGTCATACAAACATTGAAAGATAACATTTTGCTTGAAATAGAGGAGAAGTGGATTCCAAATCTTAGCATATACCACAAAGTAGCTTGTTTTTTGTATCCTCCCACTAATCATCTAATCGAAGACAAGGCTGAAATCAAAAATTTTTGCATTTCTAAAATTTTGGAAAGAAATATGGTTACCCCAAAAATTGATTTAGCAGTCGAGAATACCTCAATGAGTTCCACAAATCAAGATCTAGATTTCACTTTATTTTTCTCAAGTGTGATTAATACAGAGAACCGTCCAAATAGAGAGCGTGTAGAAGATGAATTGCAAAGGTACTGTGCGTGTAAAGTAAATCCTGAAAAGAATTTTGAGCTATTGAAATGGTGGGATCACCATTCGTCACAATATCCCAGCCTATAAAAATTTGCAAGAATGATTTTGTGCATTCCTGCAAGCAGTGCCCCATCTGAAAGAGTTTTTTCACTCGCGGGAAATATTATGACTGAGAAAAGGAATCGCTTAGGACCAAAAAGCTTAAATAATTTATTATTCTTAAATTCTTTAAGTAATTTAGAAATAATAATAACTAAATATTGTCACGGATATTAGCATCGCTAAGTTATATCATCACTAAGGCGATGCTAAGGCCACGAGATAATCAGTATTTACGTCAATAATCAAATCATGTATACACATATATAAGGCAGCCGAAAGATGTCACACACAGATGCATTTACTTATACGCTGTATGCGCGAGAGACTGTAAACTACAAACATTCTTTTTTTTTTTTTTTTGCGGGGAGGCTGAAAAATGCCTAATGCACCATAATTGCTGCCGTCGGCACCACTTTCGCATTACTTCAGGGTGGCGTTCCATATTTCTCATTTTTTAAGAGCCTACTGTTGTCCCTGCGTCCAGGTTCCCGCTATTTGCTCTGAGTGTCCATTTAATCGCCACTGCTTCGCATGCGCATTTCTCTGCGCTCCCTCTCAGCATCCATCAGGCGTGTCATTACTATAAATGCCATTTTGCTCACTGCAGTCCAGCATTCTTTCCTGCTGCACATATGTGAAACTAAATTTCTCGTGGTAGGTTCCTCCCCAAAGACTCCATGCAAGGTGAGTCTTTCTTCGTGGAAACGGGGGCAGTAGAACATGACGTGTTCTGCATTTTCTAACTCTGTGGTACACATTGGGCAATGAGGATCTTCCTCTATCCTACGCTTCCATAAATACTCTTTGAAACCGCCATGTCCACTCATTATCTGCGTGAGATGGTAGTTCAGTTCGCCGTGCTTCCGCTCATTCCATTGAGCTACGTTCCAAACTAGTGTGAAAGTCCAACGCCCTTTACTCGAGGCCTCCCACCGTTCTTGCCACTTAGCTATTGTTTGTGTCCTTGCTCTTTTCTTGTCTTCTTCAGATGGTCGCTCGATATTAGTGTTATACAGATCGGCCATTTCGCTTGCCAGTAAGTCCACTCGGATTTTCCGGGTTAGAACCAGGATCGCGTCGTCGGACACCGTCCGATAAGCACTTGCTATTCTTAAAGAAGCAAGTCGGTACGCTGCTAATATATATTTTTGATGGGTCTGTTTAGATCCATACCACACTGGTGCTGCGTATAGTATTATTGAGCTGGTTACTGTGGACAATAGCTGACGTATAGCTTCGCTCGGACCACCAATGTTAGGCATTATTCGCATAAGTGATCCATTAACTTTGGTAATTTTCTCCCCCACCGCTCTGAAGTGCTCTTTGAAAGTTAACTTAGAGTCAATGTGCACTCCTAAGTATTTTAAGGAATCCTTTGAGGTGATTTGATGATCCCCGACAGTTAAGACTAACTCGTTCGCCGACCGTTTGGAGCTTACTAATACCACTTCCGTCTTTTGGTTAGCCAACTCCAGTCCTGTATTGGTCAGCCATTCCTTTATTCTTGCTACGGCGTCATTACATAATGCTTGAAGCAGGTCCAGTTTCTTGGCCACTACTACCACTGCAATATCATCAGCATATCCCACAATTTGCGTGTTTTCTGGTAGATCAATCTTTAGCACCCCGTCATACATTACATTCCAAAGCGTTGGGCCGAGAACAGATCCCTGTGGGACGCCTCCTGTGATTTTGTACTCTTTAGCTCCTTGATCCGTGTCAAAAAGAAGTACTCTGTCTTTAAGATAGCTACCTATAATTCTGCGTAAGTAAGCTGGAGTGCCGAAGCTTTGCAGCGCTGCCATTATCTGCATCCAGTTCGCAGTGTTAAAAGCATTCTTGATGTCCAACATAATCAGTGCACAGAACTTCCTTTTATTTTGGCCTCCAGAGATAGCTTCTCTAGCTATATTGACGACTGTTTGTATTGCATCTACGGTGGATCTTGATTTGCGAAATCCATATTGACTATTCGATAAGCCACCTGGTCTTTCTAGAGTCAGCTGTAGGCGCTCACTAATTATACGCTCGAAAATCTTCCCTAGGGAATCCAGCATACAAAGTGGCCTATATGAGGATGGTTGGTCCGGCTGTTTACCACGTTTCAGCAATAGGACAAGTCTTTGTCGTTTCCACGGGCGAGGGAACACGCCTTCTTGCATACAGGCATTAAAAAGATCAGTAAATAATGTAACCCTAGTTGTAATCGCGGCTTTAAGGGCTATGTTTGGTACTTCGTCGGGTCCTGGGGATTTGTTATCAGCAACTCTTTTTGCAGCGTCCAGCACCTCTTGCTCTGTTATTTGCGGAATTTCCGTACTTTCTAGATCCTCGCTTGGATAAGTCCAGCGCTTTTGCGCCGGGAAAAGTGTTTCAACAATAATATTCATCAGTATCGGGCACGTAGGTTGCTGTGATATCGGTCCTTTAACTTTGGCCATCACAGTTCTGTAGGCTGATCCCCAAGGATCTAGGTCGACATTATCCAGCAGTTCCCTAAAGCATAACTTCTTGCTCTTTTTTATGGCATTTTTAAGTGCCTTTCTTTGTGCGACATAGGTGCTGTGTAGCTCTGCATATCGTGGTGATGAGCGTGCCCTCTGCGCTATTCTTCGTGCTTTGTGGCATTTTCTACGCTCTTCCGCAATTTCGTCATTCCACCAATATACCGGAGTACGCTGTGCTTTTCCGCGACTTCTGGGCATGGCAGCATCACATGCCATACATAGCAACTTAGTGATTTGAACCGACTGGTCTTCCGCATGCGATTCTCGTACTATGGCGTCCTTCCAGATAATGTCAAATATTTGTGGGTCGAAAAGGTGCTGTTTCCATTTCCTACTTTGTCGATGTCTTGCTGCTACCGTTCGTGGAGTTTCGAGCAGCTCTACGCTAATAGCTTTATGGTCGCTGTGTGTGTAGACGTTGCTTATGGACCATTTTGCTCGTCTTGCTATTTCGCTGCTAGCGAAGGTGAGATCTATAATGGATCGTCTGGTACCTGTATCGAAGGTATATATCCCTGGTTCATTTAGGAGTTCTAGCCTCAAAGAAGTAAGACTTTCGAGGAGAACTCTCCCTCTTTCGTTGGTTCGTCTACTTCCCCACACAGATGACCATGCATTGAAGTCTCCACACACTAAAAGCGGGTGTTTACCTCGTGCTTCAATGGTGATCCCGTATATCATGTCTTCGAACTCGGCGATGGTCATGCTCGGAGGGGCATAGCAACTGAAGACGTATATACCGTTGATTTTTGCCCACGTGAATCCTGCTACCGTTGGCGTCATAATTTCCTGTGGGAGAAATTTCCCTGGTGCCCAATTTGAGGCTTTCCCTGCTGAATCTGAGAGCCAACCCTGCTCCTGGCGATTTTTGTATTGTTCAGAGAGTACCACTATGTCATATCCTCCTTCACAGACTGTTTGGGATAATAGCTCTTGGGCTGCCTATTGGTCGAATGGTTTAAATTGAGCTGTAATACCCTCATGAGACAGTCATTTTGCTGCCCTCTCGTTGTGGGCATTTAAAACTGCCTGCTGAATGTTGTCCCCCACATAGCGCGCATTTCGGTGCATTTTCGCAACTTGCAGCCTTATGACCTTCCTGGCCGCATTTCCTGCATAGGCTAGACCTATCTACAGTCTCCTTACATTTCTGAGCTATACTACATTTCTGAGTATAACTACAAACATTCACATCAATAATTCAATCATTATGTATCTACATAAACGAATAAATATTTGCGTCTACACATATGTACGTATACGAGCAGCGGAGCGGCAATGCACAAACACATGCATATATCTTATCTGAGTTGTCACAAGAGAGAGCAATAAATTGTGCACGTAGTTGTGGCTTACGATTTTGTAGGCGAAACTAACTAGTAAGTTCTGGAAATCGAAGAGCCTAGAAGTATGCAGCGTAAACTATAAAAGTGGCGCAAGCGAGTAAGAAGTAATTCAGTTTGAGTTGAGCTATCAATCAGTTTGATTAAGCACGCGATCTGGCGGCCAATAGTAGAGTTTCATTTGAGTTATCAGTCAGTTTGGTTATTAAGCCAGCGAGTAGCAAAGTATAAGTGTTATTGTGAAGTACTTTAATAAAGGCCATTTTTCCATTATTCAATATTGGAGTTATTTATTCAACAGTTTAGTGATTCGAACTTAGCAGAGGATTGCAAATAAGAGGATTTGCAAGTAAATTCGTTACAATATATAATTATATATATACGAATTTTTTTGTATCAAGAAAAACTCATTCAACTTAAATTTAAATTTTGTACCTCTGTACGTGGAACTATTATAGTTTTAGAATAAAATTATTTAAAATTCATTAAATTTTTTTCAATCAAGTGATAAGTTTGAAAGGAAGAATTGGTTTTTATCGATAAAATTTGAGAATACTATTTTAGTAATAATATATTTCGAATCATTTTCAGTATATGAAAGAAAATGTTTGTGTGTGCGTGAAAAACCCTGAAAAGTATGCAACATTTTATGGTTAATTTTAATTTAATTTTGCCCTTGTGAATCAGCTGGTAAAACCTTCCTTATTTACTAGCCGTAACTTTAGCATCGAACTTACTTAGATACCAATCATCAGTTCAGCTTTTAAGTAAGTGGACTTCATCAGCATTGATTTCCGTTCATGATTTTTTAGAAGTTTTTTAAATTAAGATATTTAATAGACCTCAAGTGGAGACAGCGTAGGTAAAAAATACTAATTTTAATTATCTCAAAATTTGAAGCTCGAGATAGACATAATATCAAGCTGCTAAATAATTTTCTAACTTTGACCATTTCCTTTTCAACCGACCCTGCTTTTTTCATACAATTTTAAAAACTTAATTTGCTTAATACATATCGGCTTGTACTAATAGGAAAGTCGTAACTTAAAAGATTTGTTAAAAAGGACGTGTATCAAACATTCCGTTAATAAGACCGTATCTCAACGAAGTCGTTAATAAAGTCGTAATAAGGTCGAGATATGAACTAAATTTTTCTTTCTTTTGAAAGTTGGTTAAATGCTAAAATGCTAAACTATACTATAGAAGACACAAAATCAATATTCTGGTTTACCAATTTTTGTCTTTAGTAAATTGTGAATAGGAAATAAAGTTAAATTCGAAGCTTTTTGGACAAAAAAAATAATAATTTTTTTCAGTTGCCACCTCTTTAAAACCTGAGATACGATTTTATTAACGACTTCGCCCAGATACGGCCTTATTAACATAACTTTTAAGTTACGACCCTTCTATTAAAATATGTCAATAAGTATACTTGTATATTTCAAAGCATAAATATATAGTTAGCAATCATACGTTATAACGCTTAAAAGAAGTTTAACCATTTTTTTACATTAATGGTGTAACATCATGAAAAAGGCATCAAGTAATCTTCAAAGGCAAAGGTGCATATAAAACCAATCGCGAATATTAGTAAAGTATTCGCTGCATTCAAGCAAATTCACCACAGGCAGTACATGCTTTGACATCAACAGTCACCAACACCACCCTACGTGAATCATGCCTTGAATCCCACTATCATTTTTGGTGCACAGTTCTGATTCACCAATCTTTTTTTTGGGAGTGGCTCATTTTGGGGTTTTGATTGCAATCATGCAGATCACTGGTACGGATGAGTGAGTGCTTCGTTGTCACTCGTAAGTTAACTCGACAGCATTATGTACCACATGCACATGCTCTACAGCAGAGCCGGCCACACAAATACTAAAACAATCGCATAAGTGTGTGTAAAAATTGAGTGACAACTCCCCACAGTGTGCTAAAAGAAAATGTGAACTGTGAAGTTCGAAATTAAAAAGGACTCTGGTTATTTGATTTCAAGCTAATCCTAACAATACTTACTTAGATTCATATAACTAAGAACGCGGAGGTCGAGCTAGCCAGATAAAACGTTTTTATAAAAGAAGGTATGGTGTTTCTTCAATGCAAAATTTACTTAAAAAATCACTTTTTCATCAAGAAAGAACTATAAAACAAAGTAAATGTAAAGATAGAAATATATATTTTCAAAACATAAAGTTATTCAATAAAAAAAAATTTATGAAAATTAATAAAACTAAGTAGAACGTATAAAAATATATTTATATTAAATTGTCAATATTTATTAATAATTAATTAATTAATTAATTATTATTAATTATTAATAATAAGCGAAAGCAAACGATCGTGATCGCACATCGTTAGTGTCTGTGTGAAAATACGAACTCAAATTGCACAATGTGCAACTTTTGGCCGGCTCTGCTCTACAGTGATTTTGCCAACCTACATTAAATTAGTGCAAGATTTTGGAAAAGAGTATATAATCCATACGCATATTGTACACAAAATAATGGAAGATTTTAGCATTAAATTTATTTTTTTTTTTTAGAATTTAAGCATTATAATTTAAGCATTCAATATGTTATTTTAACAATTGTATGTTATTTTAGTCAAGGTATCAAACCAGTTAAAATATGGTTCCGTTTTCGGCTTCGTTTCATAACTTTCGATTTTTGTTCCGTTCTTCAGCATTTATTAAGGTTTCGACTTCGGACAAATTATGTTTATCGAAATTAAATAGATATGTCACTAAATAAATAAGTCACTTATCGTATCCGTCCTGCTATATGATGCAGAAGCATGGACAATGACAACATCAGATGAGGCGGCTCTGGGAGTGCTCAAGATTTACGGACCTCTAGGCATTGGCAACGGCGAGTACCGAAGAAGATTTAATGATGAGCTGTAGGAGCTTTACGCAGACATCAAGATAGTCCAGCGAATTAAAATACAACGGCGCCGCTGGCTAAGCCATGTTATGCGAGAAAAAGAGAGTATTTTTATCGGCACGCGCCTATTAAAGCAGAGGAAGAGGGTGACCCAACTTCGCTGGAATGACCAGATGGAAAATGGTTTCAGTTCCCTTGCTGGCACCAATTGAGGCGGTTAACGGTTAAGCGCCAATTAAGGAAGTAAGTAATAAATTTATTACTATTGATATTAAGGAAAATTACGAATCTACATATGGCGATGGTTGCAAGGACATGTTTCTAAATTACCAATTCGTTATCAGCTATCGTCTACTAAGATGCTAACCTGAGTAGATATCTTGGTATAGAGTACACCATGTAGAAAAAGGCTTGTGACACTAGCTTAATCGAATAGACAAATTTTTCGAATGCTATAATACCCGATTTTAAGAATTCAATTAGTTCAAATCAAACATCGTCGCTTATTAGAGAAATTGCTCGTTACGGCCTATTCAAATATATTTGAAGGTAGATAAGCTGAAGTGCATGAAAATTAATGTTTTTCATTTTATAAAAACTATTAACATCTATTTGTACGCAGAGCTTTGGCGACCGCCTACCACACCGAAGATCCTGGGATATCTCCCCGGACAAAGCAACATCAAAATTTTTTAATTAACTTTATTCAGTTGGAAACAAGTTTTTCTAAGCGGGGTACCCCTCGGCAGTGCTTCGGAAAACATTCCGAGCGTATTTCTGTAATGGAAAGCTTCACAGTGAAAACTTATCTGCCTTGCAGATGCCGCAGCGAGCCGGCATAAAACATGTAGCTCCCGTCCCGCCAATTTGTAGGAAAAATTAAAAAAGGAGCACGACGCAAATTAGAAGAGAAGCTCGGCCCTAAATTTCTTCGGAGGTTATCGCGCCTTGTATTTGTTTATTTTATGTGCAGGGCTTTAATTCACATTGAATGCTTAATGCAGCCTGGTAAAAAGTAATGTGTTTTATAAAATTAGGAAATTTATAAAGTTGCATTAATAATCATTTATGAGTGTTATATCGCTTACATTTTGCCGTTTGTACGCGGAAAGACAATATTTCCAGCTAAGTATATACTTCGCTAAGATTCTTACGATATATTTAGCTGGTATACAGAAATATTTTTCGTGAAACGAAAGTTTCCTGCTGGACAAAAACAATTGAGGAAAATAAAATCAATTAAAAGGATATTTAAAAGACAATTTGTATGTTATTTCGGCCCTAAATGTGCCAATAACCTACCAAGTCCGCTACAGGAGGAATTGTCTAAGAAGTATCAAAATTCAAACCGAGTTTTTCTTACGACGTCATTAGTGACAACAAAAGTAGAAATTTATAAAAATTATACAACATTTTTAGCTGTACGTAGAGAAAATAATAACGATATAACCTATGAATATCATTTGACAATTTAGGTGAATCCCAATTTCAACTCTGTATAGAGGGTTAAATGGCAAAGCCGAGAGAAGAGGACGCTCTCCTTGTAGGTGAACGACATGCGATACCAAAAAAAAAAAAATCGTTAGAAGCTTCATAAACTCACTGTCCTCCTCCAAATTGCCTTATGAGCGGCTTTCCAGCCAAAAGAAATACTTAGGGATTGAATGTGAGAGTAGTTTACGAATAGTATTGTGGCGAATTTCAGGTATTTTCGATTATTTTGCACTTTCTGCTATCGTTCGAATCGCTGAACTGTCGAACATATAACCCAAATATTCGAAATAGCCAAATATTATTCATTTACAACACTATTATGGTAGTAGCACAACACAATTACATTACTCACATACTTCACTTACAACGCTTTAAAATCCAACTGATTGTTATTCCCTAGCTTGCGCTGCGTTTATACTTCCATTCTTCCCGAATTGTTGCTTATATATTTCTCGTTTCTGTATATCTTATTATTAATTGCCTTCTATGTATATGTCACGCGTTTTATTGTAAACATATTTCATATATCGAGATTTTATGACCCCTCAAAATATCTGCCTAGTGGGAATATGATCGCAAAATTGACCACCATAGCTGTCTTTAAATCTCATTTTTATAACAAAACTGTATGAAAAAATTAATTTACTTTTGCGTTTTCCAAAAAACTATTTTAGATTACTTCTGTTTACAATAAAACGAGCGAAGTGTGTATATGTCATGTCATGTATACGTGGCTGTTTTCTATTTCATCTGCTTGGCTTGCCGTTGTTTATGACTAGCAAAAAAAATAAAATACATTGTCAACTATTTACCTTGGCTCTTAATATAAAAATATAAATTCTCTCAGAATTTTAAAATTTATTGACCAAATTTTTTTATTATTCATGATTTTTTGAATAGCGAATTATTCTCTATTGTGAACTTAGATGTTCTGAATAGGAATTCGAAGACTCTCTTTGTATTGCGAATCGGAATATGTATGTTAAGCTTAAATGGGAAGCGACCTTTATTGCTTTTACTTTTGGTTTCGCCTCACAGTAGATCATATTAGAATATAGGAGTGATGACGCACCATAAGCTTGAAATGTCGTCCGATTTGAATAAATTTTCTTTTAAATTAAAGCGTTTAAGATTTTAACAAATAAATTCCAGAGTCACCCCTGGTCCACTTTTATGGCGATATCTCGAAAAGGCGTTCACCTATAGAGCTAAGGCCCACTCCCATTTAAATTACTCATTAGCACCTTTCATCTGATACACATATCGTACAAACAAATTCTAGAGTCAGCCCTGATCCACCTTTATGGCGGTATCCCTAAATGGCGTCCACCTATGGCCCTCTTAAAATACTCTTTAATACTTATCTTGTTTGGTTGATTTTCCGACAGGGTGGATAAATGATGTATATTGGGACGATTTTCCGTCATCCCTTGTCAAATTTGGTTTTGAGACAAACTGGTTTCGGCGTTGTGCCATCGTCAGTGTCGATTTTCGTTCTGATCTGTTGTTGTCGTTTGTCCTGTATTTATAGTTCGTAGGTATATGAGCAGGTATTGTCAAATTGATGCTTGTGTATATTTAGTTATGTGTATGTGCTGTGTGTTCATTCAGAACCGAGGGTGGTTTACTAATCGATTTGTGTGGCTGACTGGGGTAGGTAGAAATCTGTGATTTTAGTCGTTTGACCTACTTTGTCGGTTTTTTGTTTTGGTGTGTTAATTTTTTTTGTGTTTATTTGTTGTTGTGTGTTTGTCTGTTGTTCCTGTGTGATTAAGTTGTTTCCTGTAAACAAGTTTTAAAGGCTCGAATATTGTGTCAGAAATTGTGTTTATCTGTTCGTTTATTAGTCTACCGTCGAATGTTTTCTGTTTGTAGATTTCCATGTTTTCTCGTACGTTGAGATGTCGGCCCTTTTCCTGTATGTGAAGAACCCCAACTGTTTTATTGATGTTTGCTGGGGAACATTCATTCTCGACCATGTGATTCGCGAAGTTAGACTGGAAATCTACAAACAGAAAACATTCGACGGTAGAATAATAAACGAACAGATAAACACAATTTCTGACACAATATTCGAGCCTTTAAAACTTGTTTACAGGAAACAACTTATTCACACAGGTACAACAGACAAACACACAACAACAAATAAACACAAAACAATTAACACACCAAAACAAAAAACCGACAAAGAAGGTCAAACGACTAAAATCACAGATTTCTACCTACCCCAGTCAGCCACACAAATCGATTAGTAAACCACCCTCGGTTCTCAATGAACACACAGCACATACACATAACTAAATATACACAAGCATCAATTTGACAATACCTGCTCATATACCTACGAACTATAAATACAGGACAAACGACAACAACAGATCAGAACGAAAATCGACACTGATGATGGCACAACGCCGAAACCGGTTTGTCTCAAAACCAAATTTGACAAGGGATGACGGGAAATCGTTCCAATATACATCACTCTTTAATACCTTCCATTTGATACACATGTCATACAAACGCAATCCAGGGTTACCCTAGGTTCATTTTCCTACATGGTGATTTTCCCTTACTTTGTCTCCATAGCTCTCAACTGAGTATGTAATGTTCGGTTACACCCGAACTTAGCCTTCCTTACTTGTTTGAGATAGGTTCTTTTTTGTGTGACTTTCCACCAATTAAGAACTCGATAGTATAGGATAGGGTTTCACTGTAAATACTCAATGCACCCCAGCATTCTTTTACATGTATAAAGTGTTCGTCGATGCGTTCTTCACCCTCTCCTCCACGTTAAGCTTACACGGCAGCTTACTGTCTACAATGATTCCTACATATTTTGTGCAAGGTTTCTCCTGTAGGGTCACCCCTTCTAACTTAGGCCTGGTCCTATAATCGGCCATTAAGAAACATTGTTGAAAGCCCCGGCAATGTCTATGAAGAGGCTTTCCCTATGTTTATTTCCAACCTATGTCTGCAGTGTCTGCAGACTTGCCTTTGGTGTACGCATTTTGTGTTGTGGAGAGCAGCTTTTCATCCACGTTGGACTTTAGCCTGTAGTCTTTGGGATACGTGTGACCGATCTTCCCCGCCTTTGGTAGGAAAGCTACACGAGCAGTTCTCCAAGAGTGCGGTACATGATTCAGTTTTATGCATCCATTTAATTTTAATTGAAGCCATTCCACAACCGCTTTTCTTGAAACATGTAGCATGGCCGGGAATATACCATCTGGACCCGGCGATTTAAATTTAGAGAACGAAATTCAAAAAAATAAAAGTTTGGATTTAACTTTTACTTTCGGACTTATAAAATAAAAGTCAGGATTTAATAATTTCTTTCTGACTAAAAGCTTAGAAGTCCGAATATGCAATAGCTTTAGCGTTAGCAAAGAAAGGTAGGCCCTTTTGAGGATGGGGTTTTTTTTTAAAGAAATGTGCCTTAAAATATTTCCGTTTTTCGGAAGCGTAGGGAAGCAAATGACTGCAATAGTAAATGGTCTTCAATTGTCAGCCAGAACTATGACTCGAAGAAGTGAAATTATTGGGAATTTCTTACAAGCGGAGACCAAAGAACGTATAGAAAATGCTAAATATGTATCGGTTTGCTTTGATGAAAGCCTCGATATTTGCGACACTAGCCAGATGATTGTATGTATAAGATCAGTTGACAACTTTTTTAATGCATCTGAAGAGACTTTAAATCTGCAATCAATGTATGGCAATGTTACTTGGGAAAAAATTTACGAATCTTTCGACCGCAATGTTTTATCAATAGTAGCAAGGAGAAGCTTTCAGCTATATGTACAGACGGAGCATCTGTTTTGGTTGGCCGTAAGCGGGGTTTTGTAGGGCAATTAATTAAAGCCGAAATAAATGTTCCCACGTTTCATTGTATTAAACACCAACAAGCTCTATTTGCAAAATCAATTGGCCTTGTCGAAGTAATGAAAACTGCTGTGCAAATAATCAATTGTTTGAAAGGTGAACACAACGCTCTTACACATAGGAAGCTCGTAGCGTTTTTGAAGGAAATAGATTCAGAATACAAGGATGTGTTACAATTTACAGAAGTCAGGTGGCTCAGTCGGGGAAAAAGTTTAGATCGTTTATTTTGTCTTAGAGAGGAAATAGCTCGTTTTTTGGAGTCCGAGGCTCTTCCAAAGGATGCTCAAATAATTAATACCATTAGATGTCCCGAATTTGTATTACAGCTAGCTTTTCTTACAGATATTAGCTTGCAAATAAATAATTTAAATCTAGTTTTGCAGAGAAGAAATAAAAGATATGCAAGCAATAATTGAGTTTTCCACAAAGCTAATTAATTTCAAGAACGACATGCCAAAACTTTGTTAACTTTCCAAAAGTTTCCGAAATATATTCAAAATTTCCAAGTCCCCAAAAATTAGATAAATTCATGGAAGAAATAAATAATCTTATAACAAACTTTGACAGTAGATTTAAAGATGTTTTTTCAATGAAATGAGTTATAAACATTTTTAATAGTCCATTGACATGCTCACTGGAGAATGTACCTATAAATATTTAAGATGACCTATTAGCAATGAGGGAGGATTTAGCTATTCCATTGGAAACCGGCATTCCTTTTTGGAAAGATATTTGCCCTAGCAAATATAGGGCCACTAGGGACCTTGTATTAAACATGTATTCAATGTTTTCGACAACATATATATGTGAGTCTACATTTTCGTCAATGTCTCTCATAAAATGCAAACATCGAAGCCAGCTAACGGACAAGCACTTGGAGACGTTGCTCAAAATAAAGTGCTACGATAAGGAAATTCAAATTGAGAAATTATTAGAGTTTCACAATTTATGTAAATAGTTAACTTTTTAAACTTTCTGTAGTTTGTAATTATCATTATCATCACATTATTAGTTTATATTTCATCAAGAAATTAATATTGATTTCAAAATGTAAAAAACTTAAATAATTAATACATACTCCCCTAAGGAAAAGTTTACTACGATCACGTAAAAATTACATATACATATGTAGGTATGCTACTTTCTTTTTTGAATTACCTAACTTATTTTGAATATTCATAGTAGGTACACGAAGTACGTTAGCTTTATTTTTCTGAACACCCACATATGAATTTTAAAAAAAAATTTTATTTTTAATTATTGACAAAAAAAAAAAGTTAAAAAAAATCAAAAAAATTTCTATTAATATTTAGGTATTTTTATCTGTTAAGTTATGCCTACAACAGATACTTTTCGTATTACAGAACTTGCTTAAATTCATAGTGCTTGAAGCACTCGCTTTATTTCGTTGAAAACCCATATTTTAATTAAAAAAAAAAAAGTTATTTATTTATTGATAAACAACTTAAGAAAATCTAAGCACAAAGCAAACACACATGTTTTTTATTAATATATAAGTTAAGCCACCTTTATAATTTAACTATATAATTTAATACAACAGATACATAGGTACATTTTGAATTCCGAAAATGTGCTTGAAGCACGTTGGCTTGATTTCTTTAAAAACCCACATATGAATTCGAACCCGCGATCGAAAAAAAAAATTAATTTTCAAAAAAATCACCCTCCAAAAAACTTGAAAAAAAGTTCAAGTAGACACAAAACATTAGATTTTCATCTTTTCCTGTCAATATAAGTTACGTCGACCACGTCAAGATTTATCTGTTAACTTATACAACATATAAATTTTTTCCAGTGCAATACCACCAACACATCTATATATATAAAAAGAAGTGTACATTTTGATTGTCACTCCATAACTCGAGAACGGCTCTACAGATTGCCATGAAATTTTTAGGAAAGATACAGGAAGGAGAGATGATGGTTAGTTGATTTTGAAATCCGAAATCGGTTTAGCCATATATATATAAAAATCAAATTCTGTCTGTGTGTGTGTTGGCTATGGAAACGTATTTCCCACACATCATTTATCACCAAATTTTGGTTATGTGTTCCTTCGATCAACGGGAAGGTTTTAAGCTAAAAATAATTTCGATATATAAAAGGGACGTGGTACCTCCCATACAAATGGAATCTTTGGTACTGCATAACTTTGAAGGTATACATGCCAGAACATTGAAATTCAAGGAGGAGTTATATGAGGTCAATCCCTAACACCACCAAGAAAATGCGGAATTTGGAGAAAGGGGGCGTGGCACCTCCCATACAAATGGAATCTTTAGTAATGCATAACTTTGAAGGTATACATGCCATAACATTGAAATTCAGTAAGGAGTTATATGAGGTCAATCCCTAACACCACCAAGAAAATGCGGAATTGGGAAAAAGGGGGCGTGGAACCTCCCATTCAAATGGAATTTTTGGTACTGCATAACTTTGAAGGTATACATGCCAGAACATTGAAATTATGTAAGGAGTTATTTGAGGTCAATCCTTAACACCATCAAGAAAATATGGAATTGAGAAAAAGGGGGCGTGGCACCTCCCATACAAATGGAATCTTTGGTACTGCATAACTTTGAAGGTATACATGCCAGAACATTGAAATTCAGTAAGGAGTTATTTGAGGTCAATCCTTAACACCACCAAGAAAATATGGAATTGAGAAAAAGGGGCGTGGCACCTCCCATACAAATCGAATATGTTATACTGCATATATCTGGATGTCGTACTGGTAGGATAATTAAAATTGATAAGGAGCTATGTGACGTTAAGTCCTAAAACCTCCAGTAAAATGTGGAATGGGGAAAAACTATGGCTGCCGTACAAACTTAAGTTATTTTAACACCTAAAGTTTGACTGCATTGTTGAGCTTAGCTGTTATGCCTTTTGGACGTTTAGTAATCTGCCGCTGTTAAAAAAATTGTTTAGCTTCAGTCTATCTACATCTTCTATAAAAATCAAATTATGTGTGTGTGTTCCCTATGAAAACGTGTTTGCTATACTTCGATCATCACCAAATTTTGGCTCGAGGTTCCTTCGATCAAGACGAAAGTTTTTCATATTTCAGAATTAAGAATTTTAAATTTAAATGTTTTTGTTTTTTGGCTATGCGGAAGAACTATCTTAACTCCCAAAAATGATCATGTTAACAAAATCAATGATCGCTTTCAAAATCAATTTCCTGGTGAAGTGACGAAATATAAATCGATCGACACAGTTACAGATGAAGATAAAATTGTGAATTATCCGGAATGAATTTCTATACTCCTTAGAACCAAAAGGAATGCCTGCGCATATATCAACTTTGAAAATTGGCTCACCAGTCATGCTTCTTCGGAATGTAATCAAAGCAACAATCATCAGCGGTAAAAGCAATACAATAATATAAAATAAGATACAATAAGATACGAGAATAAAATGTTTTAACAGAAATTTTCACCAAATATGCGTACAAAATTCAATTCAATTTACAGAACAATAAATTAAATTATCAACAAACAAAACAGAAACAAGTAAGGAAGGTTAAGTTCGGGTGTAACCGAACATTACATACTCAGTTGAGAGCTATGGTGACAACATAAGGGAAAATAACCATGTAGGAAAATGAACCGAGGGAAACCCTGGAATGTGTTTGTATGACATGTGTATCAAATGAAAGGCATTAAAGAGTATTTTATGAGGGAGTGGGCCATAGTTCTATAGGTGGACGCCGTTTCGAGATATCGCCATAAAGGTGGACCAGGGGTGACCCTAGAATTTGTTTGCACAATATGGGCATCAAACGAAAGGTGTTAATGAGTATTTTAAAAGGGAGTGGGCCTTAGTTCTATAGGTGGACGCCGTTTCGAGATATCGCCATAAAGGTGGACCAGGGGTGACCCTAGAATTTGTTTGCACAATATGGGCATCAAACGAAAGGTGTTAATGAGTATTTTAAAAGGGAGTGGGCCTTAGTTCCATAGGTGGACGCCGTGTCGAGATATCGCCATAAAGGTGGGCCAGGGGTGACTCTAGAATTCGTTTGTGCAATATGGGTATCAAACGAAAGGAGTTAATGAGTATTTTAAGAGGGAGTGGGCCTTAGTTCTATAGGTGGACGCATTTTAGAGGTATCGCAATAAAGGTGGACCAGGGGTGACTCTAGACTTTGTTTGTACGATATGGGTATCAAATGAAAGGTGTTAATGAGTATTTTTAAAAGGGAGTGGGCCTTCGTTTTATAGGTGTTCGCCTTTTCGAGATATCGCCATAAAGGTGGACCAGGGGTGACTTTAGAATTTGTTTGTATGATATGGGTATCAAATGAAAGGTGTTAATGATTATTTTAAAAGGGTGTGGGCCTTAGTTCTATAGGTGGACCCCTTTTCGAGATATCGCCATAAAGGTGGACCAGGGGTGACTCTAGAATTCGTTTGTGCAATATGGGTATCAAACGAAAGGAGTTAATGAGTATTTTAAGAGGGAGTGGGCCTTAGTTCTATAGGTGGACGCATTTTCGAGATATCGCCATAAAGGTGGACCAGGGGTGACCCTAGAATGCGTTTGTACGATATGGGTATCAAATGAAAGGTGTTAATGAGTATTTTAAAAGGGAGTAATCCTTAGTTCCATAGGTGGACGCCGTTTCGAGATATCGCCATAAAGGTGGACCAGGGGTGACCCTAGAATTCGTTTGTGCAATATGGGTATCAAACGAAAGGAGTTAATGAGTATTCTAAGAGGGAGTGGGCCTTTCTGGACCAGGGGTGACTCTAGACTTTGTTTGTAAATATGGGTATCAAATGAAAGGTGTTAATGAGTATTTTTAAATGGGAGTGGGCCTTCGTTTTATAGGTGTTCGCCTTTTCGAGATATCGCCATAAAGGTGGACCAGGGGTGACTTTAGAATTTGTTTGTATGATATGGGTACCAAATGAAAGGTGTTAATGATTATTTTAAAAGGGCGTGGGCCTTAGTTCTATAGGTGGACCCCTTTTCGAGATATCGCCATAAAGGTGGACCAGGGGTGACTCTAGAATTCGTTTGTGCAATATGGGTATCAAACGAAAGGAGTTAATGAGTATTTTAAGAGGGAGTGGGCCTGAGTCCTATAGGTGGACGCATTTTCGAGATATCGCCATAAAGGTGGACCAGGGGTGACTCTAGAATGAGTTTGTACGATATGGGTATCAAATTAAAGGTATTAATGAGAGTTTTAAAAGGGAGTGGTGGTAGTTGTATATGTGAAGGCGTTTTCCAGATATCGACCAAAATGTGGACCAGGGTGACCCAGAACATCATCTGTTGGATACCGCTAATTTATTTATATATGTAATACCTGCCAAGATTTTAAGGGTTTTTTATTTCGCCCTGCAGAACTTTTTCATTTTCTTCTACTTAATATGGTAGATGTCACAACCATTTTATAAAGTTTTTTCTAAAGTTATATTTCGCGTCAATAAAACAATCCAATTACCTTACCATATTTCATCCCTTTTTTCGTATTTGGTATAGAATTATGGCATTTTTTTCATTTTTCGTAATTTTCGATATGGAAAAAGTGGGCGTGGTCATAGTCGGATTTCGTTCATTTTTCATACCAAGATAAAGTGAGTTGAGATAAGTACGTGAACTGAGTTTAGTAAAGATATATCGATTTTTGCTCAAGTTATCGTGTTAACGGCCATGCGGAAGGACAGACGGACGACTGTGTATAAAAACTGGGCGTGGCATCAACCGATTTCGCCCATTTTCACAGAAAACAGCTAACGCCATAAAATCTATGCCCCTACCAAATTTCAAAAGGATTGGTTAATTTTTGTTCGACTTATGGCGTTAAAAGTATCCTAGACAAATTAAATGAAAAAGGGCGGAGCCACGCCCATTTTTAAATTTTCTTTTATTTTTGTATTTTGTTGCACCATATCATTACTGGAGTTGAATGTTGACATAAGTTACTTATATACTGTAAAGATATTAAATTTTTTGTTAAAATTTTACTTTTATAAAAATTTTTTTTTAAAAGTGGGCGTGGTCCTTCTCCGATTTTGCTAATTTTTATTAAGCGTACATATAGTAATAAGAGTAACGTTCCTGCCAAATTTGATCATGATATCTTCAACGACTGCCAAATTACAGCTTGCAAAAGTTTTAAATTACCTTCTTTTAAAAGTGGGCGGTGCCACGCCCATTGTCCAAAATTTTACTAATTTTCTATTTGAGTCATAAGTTCAACTCAGCTACCAAGTTTCGTCGCTTTATCGGTCTTTTGTAATGAATTATCGCACTTTTTCGGTTTTTCGAAATTTTCGATATCGAAAAAGTGGGCGTGGTTATAGTCCGATATCGTTCATTTTAAATAGCGATCTGAGATGAGTGCTCAGGAACCTACATACCAAATTTCATCAAGATACCTCAAAATTTACTCAAGTTATCGTGTTAACGGACGGACGGACGGACGGACATGGCTCAATCAAATTTTTTTTCGATCCTGATTATTTTGATATATGGAAGTCTATATCTATCTCGATTCCTTTATATATGTACAACCAACCATTATCCAATCAAACTTAATATACTCTGTGAGCTCTGCTCAACTGAGTATAAAAATAACGCAACATCCATTCGATCTCGGGCGTTACAACGTGCACCTGGTAAAGCTAGTAAGCATATAAAAATGCCGACTCACCAGAATGCATAAATTTTATATGAGAATTGATTAACCTAAGATAACGTGGGAAAATTTATGGTACAAAGCAAATTTCAAAATTTGTATATTTGGAAAATTATGTTACATAAAATATCAAGATAACAGCAAAATAAGTACAGTAGTTTGAAAATCAAATAATTAACGACCGCTATGTTGAGAATTTATAACTTTTCAAAGTACTCCTAGTCATTTAATTCTCCAATGCAGTGTTTACGTCTGATCTGGATTCTGCGGTGTTTCAATAATGACCATTTTTGACAACCTCGCGTAGATTTTTTTCGTCCACTTTATCCTTCGAAGAATATAGCAGCATCAAAGAGTTCAAACGATCATCTCCCATTGTTGTCCGCAGATAATCTAAAACTATCTTCAATTTACTAAATGACCGTTCACAAGAAGCTGATGTTACAGGAGCAGTCAAAATAAAACGAATGAGTTTGTGTGCCAAGGGAATGACATTTTTTAACTTTAACACTACTTTAGAGATATCTTTGAAGTTTTCACATTCTTGACATGAATCTAGAAGAATTTGTAGTTCAGCATGCAAACATTCTGGATCTCCTTTAAAAAAAATTGGATCCAATTGCATAATAGCTTCGACCGATTCAAATGTGACGTTGCTTTTATCAACTGGAATTTTAAAAATCTTTTGAACATGCAAAAATGACGAAAAAGCATCCTTTATATTATTTTGAATACCAGTATCGAAAACTTGAAGGACAATTCTGAATTATTTTCGGTAAAATGTCAAGAAATCGAAATCATGAGCTTTTTCTGGTCTCTCGTCGTACTTTTTGGGTAGACGTCACTTTCTGTGATGTTTCAAAAAATCACCTTCTGGACTGATTTCCAATTGTTTAGCAAAGCAAACAGAGCTATTGATCCGCGCATTGATCTGAATCTCATCATTCATTTCCTGGAATGACGCTGATGTACTTTCAATTAACAAGGGGGCATCAATAACATTCAAATCTTCAGCTTCCAAGCTCTCAATTAAATGTTTGGCTTTGAACATTATATTTTTACAAAAAAATAAGGAGCAAATTAAATCGAAATCTAAAATTTTTTTCAGCAGAGCTGTAGCGGATGTGCGTGCTTTATTATCGAAAAATTTCGAATCGTTTTTTATATCTGTTAAAACATATACGATACCTTCAAAAGAAACCCATATGGCTTTTACCGTTTCAGCTCTAGCAGTCCATCGCGTTTTAGACAAATTTTTCAACTGCAATGAGTTTTCAATCTTTTCCAATTCTTCTCTTAAATATTTGAAACGTTTTGTGCTACCATAAAAAAAAACCTACAATGCTTCCAAAACATTGAAAAATTCTGTAATTAACGCACGGCATTGCACGCTGTTTCCGCAACGGTGTTTGTCCGATGAGCCTGACATGGAATATAAGGGATTTCTTTTTCACATTTTTCCGATAATTTCTTTTGCGTGGCAATATATTTGCCCAACATGTTTTTGGCATAGTCGTAAGATTGGAGAACGATGTTTTTAATAGAAACTTTAAGTGATTGAAGAGCCGACACAATTTTATTGGACAAGTCTTCTTTCGTCTTTTTGGTCAGGACGACGTCCATTTTCAATAACCGGAACAAGTTCGCCCTCAATTTCAAGCACGTATTGAATGTTGATAGCAATTCGATCTTGATGAGACGGGTCCGGAGTAGTGTCAGCCATGACAGAAAAAATACCTGCTTGGTTGACTTCATTTACAATGGCTTCTTGAGTTTCAATCCTTAAGAGAGCAATGAATTCATTTTGTGTGGCTGGACCAAGATACGACACCTGGCGTGGTCTTCTTGAAGTTTCATCTAACAATTTCTTCAATAAAGGGCAATGGCGTGAAACTAGGTTGACAATTTGTAGGAAATTTCCATCGCATTTTTCCAAAGTGTTATCGTGACCACGAAAAGCCAAGCTTTGCCTTCCAAAAGTTCTAGAAACATCAACTAGGATTTGCAGACCTTTCAAATGGTATTCTTTTTCTTGTGCTTCTTGAATCGCGTGTTCTCTGATGGATTTGTCCATTAAGATTTTGATATTGGCTCCTTCATTGATGAAATTGCAGTAATCACTTAAAGCAGCTCGATGAGATTCTGAAGTGAAATGTTCAGCCAATTTTCCTTTTTTATTTTGACCTCGGCTCTTCATTTTATGCCACTGACCAACACCTACCGATACCCATTCTGGACTAGCTTGCGATCTCCCAATGCCTTCCGAAAATAAAATGCAAACAAAGCAAAATGCAGCGTCTTTATATGGACTGTACTCTAATAATGAGTATTCTGAATACCATGCAGAGTTGAATCGACACTGCTTATTCAACGAAATTTCGGCATTGATTGGATAAACGTCAAGATTTGGCTGATATGGTCCAAGAGCAATTAAATATTTGCGTTTATTGGTAGTCGATATTTTCATTTTTTTTCCAGGGTCATGGTCTACTATAGCTTCACTACCAACATGCAGAAAAGATTTGTTACGCCCAAGATTGTTTTCCTCTTCTTTAGCAATTTCCAACAATTTTTCATTCTCTTCGTTAATATTGTAACGAATGTTAGCAGCACTGAGCGATGCTATCGTCTCTAAGCCGATGCTAAGCAGTGACTGAATGCACATCAATAATTCAATCATTATGTATCATCATAAACGAAACAATAGCCGTGTTTTTTAACACGCGTATATCCGTTTACGCTTAAACTTTATATTGACTGCTAAGAGACAAACTATAAATACACCTCTGAAATTGCTGCGCATAAATTTTGTCCTACTAAATTTCAATACGCATTATACTCAGATGTAACTGAAATATGTGTCTTTGTTTCACCCTGTACACTAATTCTATGTATTATATGTGTGTCCACAATTCATCGCAACTGATTCAGCTATATGTTATACCCTATGGCCATCAGAGCGTTGCGTCTCCGCTTTTCGGTACACCCTGTTGCTGTAGCTAGTTGTTTTACCACAGCCGCTAGATGGGTCTCCTAAGCATTATCTAAGCGAAGATAGGCGTTTTTTAACACGCGCAAACGAAACGTATACGCGCGTGTTAAAAAACACGGCTAATAACTGCGTCTACATATATGTACCATGTACGTATACGAGCAGTGGAGAGTCAGTGTACTAACACATGCATATATCTGAGAAGTTTGAGACCTACTGGACTAGTAGATTCTGGAAGCGCCTCAAAGATGTATAAAATTGTGCAATTTTAGTTATAGCTGAGAAGTTTGAGAGCTCATGGACAATGCTAGTAGATTCTAGAAAAGTGCGAACGAGGAAACCAAAGAGTATAAAAGGCGACAGATGTAGAGGCGCTGTAATTCAGTTTGAGTTGAGCTATCAATCAGTTAGTGATTAAGCACGCGATCTGGCGGCCAATAGTAGAGTTTCATTTGAGTTATGAATCAGTTTGGTTATTAAACCAGCGAGTAGCAAAGTATAAGTGTTATTGTGAAGTACTTTAATAAAGGCCATTTTTCCATTATTCAAAATTGTAGTTACTTATTCAACAGTTTAGTGATACGAACTTAGCAAAAGGGCAAATAAGAGGATTTGCAAGTAAATTCGTTACAATTGGTGTCAGAAGAGGAATTGTTGAATAAATTCCAGAGGACAACAAGGACATGGCAAAGTTCAGTGAATTGAAGATCCAGCAACTAAAGAAGGAGTTGGAGAGCCGTGGATTGAATACAAGCGGCGTTAAACTTGAACTTCAGGCACGGCTACGAGAGGCAATGGAAGCAGAAGGAATTGATGTGGAAGAGTATGTCTTTCATCTTGATGGCGAGGAGACAACAAAAATTGATGAGAAAAACGAAACATCGCAGACCAGCAGACACCGGTTACCAGCACAGACTTGAACATGATTTTAGCTGCAATATCTGCTCAAACATCGACAGTGTCATCTCAACTGGAAGAGCAGGAGACACGTTTAACATCCAAGATGGAAGCGCAAGAGGCACGTATAACAGAAATGTCGTCGCAAATGTCATCTCAACTGAAAGAGCAGAAGACATATATGGCATCCCAGCTGGAATCACATGAGACACGTATTTCAGAAATGTCGACACAGATTACATCAAAGATGGAAACACAACTGAAAGAGCAAGAAGCACGTATATCATCAAAACTCGAAGCGCGTATGGACGAGAAAATAGCGCAGTTTGAAGAAAAATTCGAGGCAGAGGTGGATGCTTTGAGAGGTCGTATACAGGAACGGCTCTGTTCCTTTCCAGGTCTTTAAGATTCAGTTTGAGAAGACCGCAGCAGTGAACAACTGGAGTGCGGAAGATAAAGTTGCTGCACTATTCGTGGCATTGAAAGGATCTGCTGCTGAAATCCTACAGACTATTCCCGAGGGAGAGCGGAACAACTACGAAACATTGATGAGCGCTCTAGAGAGGCGATACGGAAGCGAAAACAGGAAGCAGATACACCAAATAGAGTTGCAAAACCGCTACCAAAAAGCTAATGAGACTTTGCAGGAGTTTGCGTCAGATATCGAAAGGCTTGCACATTTGGCGAATGCCGACGCACCCGTGGAATACACCGAAAGAGTAAAAATTCAGAGCTTTATAAATGGCATACGCGATGTGGAAACGAAGCGCTACATATGCGAATTCAAAACTAACATTTGCTGAAACGGTATCGCATGCTCTGATTCAAGAAACAGCGTCGCTTCTGTGTAAGCCAGTTTTCAAAGCACGCCGTGTGGAAGTAGAAAGGCCAGAGTGGGTAGACATAATTTTGGAAGCACTGAAGGGATCTCAACAGAAGAATGCCGGAGTTATCAAATGTTTCAAGTGCGGCAACCCAGGTCACTTTGCACGTCATTGCGATCTTGGTCCTAATAGTTTCAACAATGTGGGTGGCCGTAAACGGAAAGCTGGCGGAAATGAGCAAGAGCGTGTCGGATGTAAAGAACGAAAACTTGCCCCGGCTATTGAATGTCCTGTGATATCTGTGTCGCAGATTGGAAGGAAATCAAGCAGTCTTACCATCAGAGGGAATGTGGATGGTAAAGAGCGTGTACTGATTGTAGATACGGGGGCATCTCATTCCTTGATTCGATCTGATTTGGTCCACAGGAGAGTAAAGTCATTACCTGGAGCAAGGTTGCGTACGGTCACAGGCGAGTATAACCAAGTCCGGGGAGAAGTGACCTGTGAAGTCTTAATTGGGTAGGTCATGGTTTTACACAAAATCGTTGTGGCGGAGATTGTTGATGAAGTTATATTGGGAGTGGATTTCTTGGTTGATCATGACATCAAAATCGATATGCAGAGAAGGGTGATGCATTATGAGAACCAAGATGTGCCACTTTACTTCAGTTTGGAAAAAGGGTTCAGCAGTAAGCGAGTGCTGGTGAAGAAGACTCGACAAAGGCCACGAAAGTCAAAAGGAAAGGTTGATGGGTCGAATGTGCCAAATAAAGCGAAATTAAAAGTACTTGCGAGAAAAAGACCGGCATCGACAAACCCTAATGGATGCACTAAAATGACTGAAAGAGTTTTTAAGAAAGAATGCAAGGATGACTTCAAGCCAGCGCGCACTTCTGTTGGAAAACGTCGGAACGATACTGAGTATGTGAAGCCAACCCGTCAAGAGCAAGCTCTACAAAGTAGTTCTTCATTGGCCAAGCAACAAAGTGCGAAAGAACGATCCAGAATAATGAGTAGTAAGATGGAACACAGCTACGACAAGGAAAATAATTCGGAAGGTTTCCGGGAGGGAGATTTGGTACTGCTATACAACCCTCACCGGCGGAAAGGTGTTCCATCCAAATATCGGTGCAGTTGGGAAGGACCGTACACAAGGCATGCATACAAGCAATTCGGAAATCACGAAATAGAAGAGTGGTACATTTGGCGATGCTAGCAGCGTTTAGATCGAGAGATTTGTCTGATCGGGACGATCAGACTTAGGTGGAGGGCAGTGTAAAGAATGTTAGCAGCACTGAGCGATGCTATCGTCTCTAAGCCGATGCTAAGCAGTGACGTGAATGCACATCAATAATTCAATCATTATGTATCAACATAAACGAAACAATAACTGCGTCTACATATATGTACCATGTACGTATACGAGCAGCGGAGAGTCAATGCACTAACACATGCATATATCTGAGAAGTTTGAGAGATAATGGACTAGTAGATTCTGGAAGCGCCTAAAAGATGTATAAAAATGTGCAATTTTAGTTATAGCTGAGAAGTTTGAGAGCTCATGGACAATGCTAGTAGATTCTAGAAAAATGCGAACGAGGAAACCAAAGAGTATAAAAGGCGACAGATATAGAGGCGCTGTAATTCAGTTTGAGTTGATCTATCAATCAGTTAGTGATTAAGCACGCGATCTGGCGGCCAATAGTAGAGTTTCATTTGAGTTATGAATCAGTTTGGTTACTAAGCCAGCGAGTAGCAAAGTATAAGTGTTATTGTGAAGTACTTTAATAAAGGCCATTTCTCCATTATTCAAAATTGGAGTTATTTATTCAACAGTTTAGTGATACGAACCTAGCAAAAGGGCAAATAAAAGGATTTGCAAGTAATATTCATATTCTTTAACAGTCGGTTACATCGCTGAAAAATGCTGTTAAATTTGGCACAGCTTCGTTTTTCATTCTACTCAAGACCTCACTCATTCGTTCAAAATTTGTCAGAAATACAGCAATCTTGCCGGAGAATTGAACCCAAGTGTCTACTTCTATCGATTGGAATAGTGAAGTCGATGATGGTTCAGGTGTTAGTGTTAACTGATCTGGTAACTGTTCTGATGGTGATGCACCTGTCAACGCAGTAGGAGCTTTAGGAAATGATGGAGCAACTTCTGTAAGACGTTGAGAAGAAACAGAAGTGGAGCTATTTTGAAGTAAATCTTGTGTAGACGATGCCGTTGGATGTTCAGGCATAGCAAAATCTGGACTCAATAAAGTTGAACCCTGTCGAATTGATGAAATCGAAGACTTTCTGTTGGACGCTTCGAATGGATTTAACGGAGCTCCTATATGTTTGACTTTGACGCGCTTCCCATTATGTTTGAACGCGATGACCAAATGCTTGATATTCAAAAACTTTCTAAGAATCCTAAGTATATTTTTTAAGCTTAGAGAATTTTTCATAAATGTGGATAGTTGCAAACTTTGACCTATTTCATTTTATTATAGCAATCACCAAAGCTTTCTATACCTAGTTAACTGAAACAATTATCTAAATAATATAGAAAATAACACTGGACTTATCACTCCAAAATTAATTTTGAGAAATGTAAGTAATTGAATGCTATCAGCAATTTATAGCAAATAACGATGCGCACGCAATGGCTCCCAACAACAACTAAATCTATTTCGGTGTAATAACGCGGAAAGTTATCACAGCATGCTTTTAAAATTCAGATTTTGAATTGCGCTAGTACCGGCAAACTGCACGACAATCGCGCTTTCAGCAAACACAACTGTTTAAGGTTCATGCAAAGACTACTTGAAGAATAGAGATGTTGCATGTGACCTACTAGAGGTTTTGTGAAGCTTGCCTCACACTATTTTTCGTCCCTGCAACATCTTTATTCTTCAATCAGTATTTGATTAATGCACATTATACGACGCGGCATGTAGCGAGACGTTCCGACAAAATATTCGCGGCATTTTTGCCTAGTTGGTCAACTTGGTCGTGTCGTGTCGTACGACTATCGCTAAATGTGCATGGTACCATAAGAATACATGCAAAGAATATTTTGTCGCTACATGTCGCGTCGTACAGTGTGCATGAACCTTTAGTCTTACCTACTCAACGGTTTAGATTTTAGGTCAAATTATTTATCTTATATTTTTCACTTAACGGGTTTTGATCGGCTGTTTGGCCTTCTTTCACATTTCAAAGTGTTGTTTATGAAACAACCCTTTCAGTTTTAGATTAAAAACTGGGTAGTAAAGTGGTGTAGAATGATGGTAATGGACTGACTTATAAAAAATACCAAAACATATCACGTTTTGTAGCACGCAAAATTTTCAATCTTTTCAGAATCACTGAAAATTTGTGATCATCATTTTGCCGACAAATTGCCGACTAGTAAATATAATTAAAAACCAATTTTAGATCTTCAACATATTTGGTATCTATCACAAAAAAATTTAAATTTTTAAAAAATCACTGAAACTTTTTGATCATCGTTTTGCCGACAAAATGCCGACTAGGACGCCCCTGCCACGAATACACTTTTTATGGCATTATATACTAAACGACCCCCAGTGTATTTATTGTATAGCTCGGATAGGTTTCGATGTCGTTTTGCAGCATAGTTGCGCAGGTAGACAGAGCAAACATTTTAGCTTAATTGCGACAAAGTCATTGAACTATTTCTGGGGGTTTATTTCTGGCATCGGTTAGAATAATCAAACTTCCAAGCAAGCTTCGCAACAACATGGAGAGTGTTTCTGTGAATGGTTTTTTTGTTCCCTTTTTTGAAAGTAGAGAAGAGGCCGACCTATTCCAAAAAAAAAAAAAAAAAAAAAATCCGCTTTATAGTGGGGGTTGCTTGAATTTTGGTAAAGTGATACCTTTTGCCTTTTTCTTTGTGGGGAGTGGACCAGGGACCGACTTATTCTAGAAGCGTTTATTAGTACGAATTGCTTGTATTTGTTTTCCTCTTTAACCAGTTTCTTATTTTGTTTCGGTACAGCTGTACCTATTTGACTAGCCTAGTATTCGATACATTTTTCTTTCAGAGGAGTGCACCAGGACCGATCTATTCCAAAAAAAAAACCATATTTATTGTTTGATTTGGTTAAAATGTGGTACTCTTCCTCGTTTCACTTTTAAACAATTAAGTTTTAAATCTACACCCCAATGTTTCAATATTAGTGTGTGTTTGGCTTAAAAAATGGACTTTCTCTGGACTGAGCTTAAACAAAAATGTTTACATTCAAAACTAGTTATATGAGCTCATTTCGTTTTAAACCTTGCGAAGTTTGCATTTAAAACCAAAATAAGTTTATATATATTTTTTTCAAACGTGTAATTTAATATGTTTTTCATTCCGGGAAAAGGACCAGGGATCGAGTTTAAGAAATATCTTACACATTTTTTATACATGTGTTCAGCAATGACCTTGAACAGCAGAAACTGGCATAAGCGGTTGTAAACAATAAGGAATACTGGTTTCACTCCTTATAGATGAACCTTAGAATAAGGTATTTATGCTACAAATAAGCCTTATCCATGAGTAAATAAAAATAAACGTTGCCTTAACTGTAACGGGATACATGATAAATAAAACCTAACTATAGTCTATAGATTTTCGTAATATTTTTAAGGAAAATGGATTTTCTTTACACATATATGAAAACTAGATCGTCCATAAAACTGGTTCAAATAAGTAAATCTACCATTGTAAACCTTAACAAGTAGCGCAACTAATAGCTGACCGGTGAAAATTAGCGCACACACAAACATCAATAATACAATTTTTAAACAGATATAAACTGTGATGATTTTGGAATATATAGAACTAAGGACACACCTTATTTGCAGTATTTATGAGGAAATGTTTTCTTGTATTTTTTTCTACATTTATCTGTAATATTGATACATAGGTTGAAGGTATATTGATGCAACGCAACTCTGCTATTCCTGCTGTTCTCCATTGCACCCCATTCGACTACTTCCCTTACTGCCTTTCACTCTATTCGTAACAATTTATGCTACCAAACTATATAGTGAACAGAAAAGTATACTTTTTGCCCTTTAATTAAAGATGTAAACTTTATTTTTCTCGCTGTCTGAGGAGATATATTTTCGATTTTGATATACTGCACAACGTCTTGCCCTGGGCATTATGTTCGGCTCTGCAGGCTTTCATGCAGAGCACATCGGCCAATGTTTTACGTTTACAATTCTAATTTTCAAATCAAGCGGCCCTTAAAAAAATAATAATAATCTAATCTAATCTAATATATATATCTAATATCTAATCTATATATTAATACGCTAACAAAATTTCCATACAATCAATTGACAGGCTGTTACGCATACTTAGCATACGTAAAATCATATAAAAGTTATATGAATCGATTCGTATTGATCAGCCGCAGTGCATAGGCCTATCGTTGTTAACAAATATTACTCTATTTGTTTATAATTAATAGAAAAAGTTTTTTGTAAATTCGAAAATCTGTGCAACTATCGAAATTGCCATCTGTAGGACGCATTATGTTCACAAACCCCCCTGAGTACATAGCTCCAAATTCTCAATTGTTCCGTTGCTCAAATGTTTCATCTCTACATATGTATATATTTGTACACGCCAAACGGTGAGAGAACTACTGCTTCGCTCATTTTCTGTTGAAATAAAATATTGTTTCCATTGTTTCCAATTACCTATATTGGTTTGTACCAAAATCTTTAAAAAATTGTACTAAAATTATTGTTAGCGCACAAAAAAACTTTAAAGAGAAGTAATATCTTAACCGGCCTTTTTTTGGACAAATTTTATTTACACGTAAAAGCATAGGTCTTTATTTAACAGATTCTTTGTTTTTCATTTTAGGTGCTTTAAAAAAAAAAAAATCAGAAATAATGAGTCAACTTTTGTTCAAACTCACTAAATTTATTTATTTATAACAATTAATTGCAAATTTGACACAAATGTTTTTTTCATTTCCAGATTTTATCCTCATTTTAGATATAGCACTTCTTATAGTGAACAAATAATAAATAAATTTGCTACAAAGATATTACATTAAAATTTGTATATTGTCTTTTATTTTAATTTATTTTGATATTTCTTATTTTATTTTATTATATTATATTTTATCACGTTGTATATTAAATTTGCTATAAAGATATTACATTAAAATTTGTATATTGTCTTTCATGCTAATTTATTTTGATATTTCTTATTTTATTTTATTATATTATCTTTTATTTCAACTTAGTTTATTATTATTTAAATGCAACTTGATTGAATCGGAAAATTTCACGTTGTATATTAAACGAAAAAAAACGACTCAAAAAAGTTTTCGTTTTTAGGTCGAAATATTGCATAGGCAGTATATTACCCACTATCTATATATTAATACGCTAACAAAATTTCCATACAATCAATTGACAGGCTGTTTCGCATACTTAGCATACGTAAAATCATATAAAAGTTATATGAATCGATTCGTATTGATCAGCCGCAGTGCATAGGCCTATCTTTGTTAACAAATATTACTCTATTTGTTTATAATTAATAGAAAAAGTTTTTTGTAAATTCGAAAATGTGTGCAACTATCGAAATTTCCATCTGTAGGACGCATTATGTTCACAAACCCCCCTGAGTACATAGCTCCAAATTCTCAATTGTTCCGTTGCTCAAATTTTTTATGTCTACATACATATGTATATATTTGTACACGCCAAACGGTGGGAGAACTACTGCTTCGCTCATTTTCTGTTGAAATAAAATATTGTTTCCATTGTTTCCAATTACCTATATTGGTTTGTACCAAAATCTTTAAAAAACTGTACTAAAATAATTGTTAGCGCACAAAAAAACTTTAAAGAGAAGTAATAACTTAACCGGCCTATTTTTTGGACAAATTTTACTTACACGTAAAAGCATAGGTCTTTATTTAACAGATTCTTTGTTTTTCATTTTAGGTGCTTTAAAAAAAATAAATCAGAAATAATGAGTCAACTTTTGTTCAAACTCACTAAATTTATTTATTTATAACAATTAATTGCAAATTTGACACAAATTTTTTTTGCATTTCCATATTTTATGCTCATTTTAGATATAGCACGTCTTATAGTGAACAAAAAATAAATAAATTTGCTACAAAGATATTACATTAAAATTTGTACATTGTCTTTTATGCTAATTTATTTTGATATTTTTTATTTTATTATATTATCTTTTATTTCAACTTAGTTTATTATTATTTAAATGCAACTTGATTGAATCGGAAAATTTCACGTTGTATATTAAACGAAAAAAAACGACTCAAAAAAGTTTTCGTTTTTAGGTCGAAATATTGCATAGGCAGTATATTACCCACTATCTATATATTAATACGCTAACAAAATTTCCATACAATCAATTGACAGGCTGTTTCGCATACTTAGCATACGTAAAATCATATAAAAGTTATATGAATCGATTCGTATTGATCAGCCGCAGTGCATAGGCCTATCTTTGTTAACAAATATTACTCTATTTGTTTATAATTAATAGAAAAAGTTTTTGTAAATTCGAAAATCTGTGCAACTATCGAAATTGCCATCTGTAGGACGCATTATGTTCACAAACTCCCCTGAGTACATAGCTCCAAATTCTCAATTGTTCCGTTGCTCAAATGTTTCATCTCTACATATGAATATATTTGTAAACGCCAAACGGTGAGAGAACTACTGCTTCGCTCATTTTCTGTTGAAATAAAATATTGTTTCCCATTGTTACCAATTACCTATATTGGTTTGTACCAAAATCTTTAAAAATTGTTCTAAAATAATTGTTAGCGCACAAAAAAACTTTAAAGAGAAGTAATAACTTAACCGGCCCATTTTTTTGGTTCAATTTTACTTACACGTAAAAGCATAGGTCTTTATTTAACAGATTCTTTGTTTTTCATTTTAGGTGCTTTAAAAAAAATGAAATCAGAAATAATGAGTCAACTTTTGTTCAAACTCACTAAATTTATTTATTTATAACAATTAATTGCAAATTTGATCCAAATGCATTTCCAGATTTTATGCTCATTTTAGATATAGCACGTCTTATAGTGAACAAAAAATAAATAAATTTGCTACAAAGATATTACATTAAAATTTGTATATTATCTTTTATGCGAATTTTTTCTGATATTTCTTATTTTATTTTATTATATTATCTTTTATCACGTTGTATATTAAATTTGCTACAAAGATATTACATTAAAATTTGTATATTGTCTTTTATGCTAATTTATTTTGATATTTCTTATTTTATTTTATTATATTATCTTTTATTTCAACTTAGTTTATTATTATTTAAATGCAACTTGATTGAATCGGAAAATTTCACCTTGTATATTAAACGAAAAAAAAACGACCCAAAAACGTTTTCGATTTTAGGTCGAAATATTGCATAGGCCGTATATTACTCTACTATCTATATATTAACACGCTAACAAAATTTCCATACAATCAATTGACAGGCTGTTTCGCATACGTAAAATCATATAAAAGTTATGTGAATCGATTCGTATTGATCAGCCGCAGTGCATAGGACTATTTTTGTTAACAAATATTACTCTATTTGTTTATAATTAATAGAAGAAGTTTATTCTAAATTCGAGAATCTGTGCAACTATCGAAATTGCCATCTGTAGGACGCATTATGTTCACAAACCCCCCTGAGTACATAGCTCCAAATTCTCAATTGTTCCGTTGCTCAAATGTTTCATCTCTACATATGTATATATTTGTACACGCCAAACGGTGAGAGAACTACTGCTTCGCTCATTTTCTGTTGAAATAAAATATTGTTTACCATTGTTTCCAATTACCTATCTTGGTTTGTACCAAAATCTTTAAAAAATTGTTCTAAAATAATTGTTAGCGCACAAAAAAACTTTAAAGAGAAGTAATAACTTAACCGGCCTATTTTTTGGACAAATTTTACATACACGTAAAAGCACAGGTCTTTATTTAACAGATTCTTTGTTTTTTATTTTAGGTGCTTTAAAAAAAATAAATCAGAAATAATGAGTCAACTTTTGTTCAAACTCACTAAATTTATTTATTTATAACAATTAATTGCAAATTTGACACAATTTTTTTTTGCATTTCCATATTTTATGCTCATTTTAGATATAGCACGTCTTATAGTGAACAAAAAATAAATAAATTTGCTACAAAGATATTACATTAAAATTTGTATATTGTCTTTTATGCTAATTTATTTTGATATTTCTTATTTTATTTTATTATGTTATCTTTTATTTCAACTTAGTTTATTATTATTTAAAAGCAACTTGATTGAATCGGAAAATTTCACGTTGTATATTAAACGAAAAAAAAAACGGCCCAAAAAAGTTTTCGATTTTAGCTCGAAATATTGCATAGGCAGTATATTACCCACTATCTATATATTAATACGCAAACAAAATTTCCATACAATCAATTGACAGGCTGTTTCGCATACTTAGCATACGTAAAATCATATAAAAGTTATATGAATCGATTCGTATTGATGAGCCGCAGTGCATAGGACTATTTTTGTTAACAAATATTACTATATTTGTTTATAATTAATAGAAAAAGTTTTTTGTAAATTCGAAAATCTGTGCAACTATCGAAATTGCCATCTGTAGGACGCATTATGTTCACAAACACCCCTGAGTACATAGCTCCAAATTCTCAATTGTTCCGTTGCTCAAATGTTTCATCTCTACATATGTATATATTTGTACACGCCAAACGGTGAGAGAACTACTGCTTCGCTCATTTTCTGTTGAAATAAAATATTGTTTACCATTGTTTCCAATTACCTATATTGGTTTGTACCAAAATCTTTAAAAAATTTTTCTAAAATAATTGTTAGCGCACAAAAAAACTTTAAAGAGGAGTAATAACTTAACCGGCCTTATTTATTGGACAAATTTTACTTACACGTAAAAGCATAGGTCTTTATTTAACAGATTCTTTGTTTTTCATTTTAGGTGCTTTAAAAAAATAAATCAGAAATAATGAGTCAACTTTTGTTCAAACTCACTAAATTTATTTATTATTATTTATAATTAATTGCAAATTTGACCCAAATGTTTTTTGCATTTCCAGATGGTATCCTCATTTTAGATATAGCACGTCTTATAGTGAACAAAAAATAAATAAATTTGCTACAAAGATATTACATTAAAATTTGTATATTGTCTTTTATGCTAATTTATTTTGATATTTCTTATTTTATTTTATTATATTATCTTTTATTTCAACTTAGTTTATTATTATTTAAATGCAACTTGATTGAATCGGAAAATTTCACGTTGTATATTAAACGGAAAAAAACGACCCAAAAACGTTTTCGATTTTAGGGCGAAATATTGCATAGGCAGTATATTACCCACTATATATATATTAATACGCTAACAAAATTATTTTGATATTTCTTATTTTATTATACTATCTTTTATCACGTTGTATATTAAATTTGCTACAAAGATATTAAATTAAAATTTGTATATTGTCTTCTATGCTAATTTATTTTGATATTTCTTATTTTATTTTATTGTATTATCTTTTATTTCAACTTAGTTTATCATTATTTAAATGCAACTTGATTGAATCGGAAAATTTCACGTTGTATATTAAACGAAAAAAAACGACCCAAAAACGTTTTCGATTTTAGGTCGAAATATTGCATAGGCAGTATATTACCCACTATCTATATATTAATACGCTAACAAAATTTCCATACAATCAATTGACAGGCTGTTTCGCATACTTAGCATACGTAAAATCATATAAAAGTTATATGAATCGATTCGTATTGATCAGCCGCAGTGCATAGGACTATTTTTGTTAACAAATATTACTCTATTTGTTTATAATTAATAGAAAAAGTTTTTTTCTAAATTCGAGAATCTGTGCAACTATCGAAATTGCCATCTGTAGGACGCATTATGTTCACAAACCCCCCTGAGTACATAGCTCCAAATTCTCAATTGTTCCGTTGCTCAAATGTTTCATCTCTACATATGTATATATTTGTACACGCCAAACGGTGAGAGAACTACTGCTTCGCTCATTTTCTGTTGAAATAAAATATTGTTTACCATTGTTTCCAATTACCTATCTTGGTTTGTACCAAAATCTTTAAAAAATTGTTCTAAAATAATTGTTATCGCACCAAAAAACTTTAAAGGGAAGTAGTAGCTTAACCGGCCTATTTTTTTGGACAAATTTTACTTACACGTAAAAGCATAGGTCTTTATTTAACAGATTCTTTGTTTTTCATTTTAGGTGCTTTAAAAAAAAAAATCAGAAATAATGAGTCAACTTTTGTTCAAAGTCACTAAATTAATTTATTTATAACACTTAATTGCATATTTGACCCAAATGTTTTTTGCATTTCCAGATTTTATGCTCATTTTAGATATATCACGTCTTATAGCGAACAAAAAATAAGTAAATTTGCTACAAAGGTATTACATTAAAATTTGTATATTGTCTTTTATGCTAATTTATTTTGATATTTCTTATTTTATTTTATTATATTATCTTTTATTTCAACTTAGTTTATTATTATTTAAATGCAACTTGATTGAATCGGAAAATTTCACGTTGTATATTAAACGAAAAAAACGGCCGAAAAAAGTTTTCGATTTTAGCTCGAAATATTGCATAGGCAGTATATTACCCACTATATTTATTATTAGGCTGGCTAACTTTGTTTGATTATATGCCCATTAATCGGATGCTTAGATCCCATAATACAAACTTTTTTATGTCGCTTAAAATTATGAAATCAATTTTATTTTAGTAAATATGTTTGCGTGAATAATTTCAATGTTTTTCTTTATTTTTCTTTTTTTTTCTAATTTATTCTGCTTTGCTATATCTTAGTATTATATCGTTCACAGACGATATTTTATGGTAGATATGGTCATATATATTCACCTCCATTTCATGAATATGAATGTTTACAAATTTAATACAAATTAATTACGTACATAGATCTCAATGGGAATCCCAACATTAAATATCCGAATATTAGAATCTTCATATTTCCACAATGATAACATTAAAACCCGGAAAAAGGTCCAAGTGCACTTATTGCGTTTTTATATGGAACTGCTTATTCACATCACTTAATTTTTTCGCACTTTAAGTTCTTTATTTTTTTTTCTTTCATTTAAATTTTTTTAGTAAACTCTGCCTTCTTTCTCATTACATAATTATTTTTATTTTGTATGAAGGTATCCTCTATTCTATTCGAAATTTTCGTTTTATGTCACACTTATGTACATACTACATATGTATTTATACAAAATTAAACTCGGTAAAGCGCCAATTGCATACCTAACTGGTGGCGTGAAATAGGCTAAATTCCTTAAGCACATTTCTTCGTTTTTAACTAAAAGTTCGTGTTTTTGAATTATGACACTATGGAAGTAAATGGGCGATATATGTATATGGGAGTTATAGGCCTACTGGGGAACCGAGCACACAAAACTAACTTGGGTAGCGCCCCAACGGGGACCTCCCGGGCGGTGTGAAAAACCTATTTTTTAATTTAATGTCAAGTAATTTCAGCTTAATTCTATGTCAATTTCTTTTGATTTTACATATTTTTTATATTTTTGTTTAAGGAGCTCCATACCAAAAGGTTATAATTACATTTGAAAATTTTGTAGAAAATTTAAGAAAATACAATAAAAATTACAATGTCTTAATAAAAAATTTAAGTAAGTTAGACCAGTTTGCTATATTTCCGCTCCTTGCTTAACTATTAACGCATTATTTCACTACCCCCAACACTGGATGCATAGACTGAGTTGAAAAAAATAAGAGTTGGTCGAATTTCGACCACAGGCGATACTAGTATATATTATAATGGGAAAGTTTGGATGTGAAGATGTTTGGATGTTTGTCCAGACGTTTGTCTTTGTGACTCAATCACGCAAGAACGGCTGGACCGATATGGATGAAATTTTGCACACATATAGCCAATAGTCTAGAAGGATCTACTAGCTATATATTTTTGAAAAGGGGCGTGTTTTATTAGCTTTACCTGTATGTTTCTATGTAACTTTTCATTCGCTCCAATGCGCCTGCTGCCTTATTAACATGGTTTTATAATTAGCTTCACCTTATTTGTAATCCCGTAAGGGTCATATGGAGACCCTTCCGGGATCATTTCTGGATGGTTTTCGGGATCGGTCCGGGATCCCGCCGGGGTAATTTCGGGACTTTTTCGGGACTATTTCGGGATCATTTTGGGACAATTTCCGGGATCATTTCTGTATAGTTTTCGGAATCCGTCCGGAATCCCGTCGGGGTTTTTTTGGGACATTTTCGGGACTATTCCGGAATCATTTAGGGATTATTTCGCGATCATTTGGGGACCCTTCCGGCATTATTTCTGGATGGTTTTCGGGATCCGTCCGGTATCCCGTCGGGGTACTTTCGGAATCATTTGCGTACCTTCGACAGATAAATTCTTGATGGTTACCGGGATCATTACGGGACTTTTTCGGGGTTATTTCGGGTCCTTTTAGGCATCATTTCTGGATGGTCTTCGGGATTCGTCCAGTATCCCGTCGGGGTCATTTCGGGACTTTTTCGCGTCTAATACGGGATCATTTGGGAACCCTTTCGGCATCATTTCTGGATGGTTTTCGGGATCCGTCCCGGATCTCGTCGGGGTCATTTGGGAACTATTTCGTGATCATTTGGGGCTCTTCCGGCATCATTTCTGGATGGCTTTCGAGATCCGTCCGGGATCTCGTCGGGGTCATTTGGGGACTTTTTCGGGATCATTTGGGGGCTCTTCCGGCATCATTTCTAGATGGTTTTCGGGATCCGTCTGGGATCCCGTCGGGGTCATTTCGGGACTTTTTCGCGACTAATACGGGATCATTTGGGAACCCTTTCGGCATCATTTCTGGATGGTTTTCGGGATTCGTCCGGGATCCCGTCGGGATCATTTCGGGACTTTTTCGCGACTAATACGGGATCATTTGGGAACCCTTTCGGCATCATTTCTGGATAGTTGTCGAGATCCGTTCGGGATCCCGTCAGGGTATTTTCGGAACTATTAGGAGATCATTTGAAGCCTTTCCTTCATCATTTCTGGATAGTTTTCGGGATCCTTTCGGGGTCATTTCGGGACTTTTTCGGCAACATTTAAGATTGGTTTTCAGGATTCGTCCGGGATCCCGTCAGGGTAATTTCTGGACTTTTCCGAGACTATTTCGGGATCATTTTTGGACCCTCCCAAGATCATTTCTGGATGGATTTCGGGATCTGTACGGGATACCGTCAGGGTCATTTTGGGACTTTTTCGCGACTAATACGGGATCATTTGGGAACCCTTTCGGCATCATTTCTGGATGGTTTTCGGGATCCGTCCGGGATCCCGTCGAGGTCATTTCGGGACTTTTTCGCGACTAATACGGGATCATTTGGGAACCCTTTCGGCATCATTTCTGGATGGTTTTCGGGATCCGTCCGGGATCCCATCAGGGTAATTTCGGGACTATTAGGGGATCATTTGGGGACCTTTCCGGCATCATTTCTGGATAATTTTCGGGATCCGTCCGAGATGCCGACGAGGTCATTTCGTGACAATTTCGGGATCATTTGGGATACCTACCGACATCATTTCTGGATGGTTTTTGGGATTCGTCCGGGATCCCGTCGAGGTCATTTCAGGACTTTTTCTCGACTAATACGGGATCATTTGCGGACCCTTTCGGCATCATTTCTGGATAGTTGTCGAGATCCGTTCGGGATCCCGTCAGGGTCTTTTCGGAACTATTAGGAGATCATTTGAAGCCTTTCCTTCATCATTTCTGGATAGTTTTCGGGATCCTTTCGGGGTCATTTCGGGACTTTTTCGGCAACATTTAAGATTGGTTTTCAGGATTCGTCCGGGATCCCGTCAGGGTAATTTCTGGACTTTTCCGAGACTATTTCGGGATCATTTTTGGACCCTCCCAAGATCATTTCTGGATGGATTTCGGGATCTGTCCGGGATACCGTCAGGGTCATTTTGGGACTATTAGGGGATCATTTGAAGACCTTTACGGCATCACTTCGGCATGGTTTTCGGTATCCGTTCAGGATCCCGTTGGAATAATTGCGGTACTTTTTCGGGATCATTTGGGGTCCCTTCCGGATGGTTTTTGGGATTCGTCCGGCATCCCGTCGGGGTCATTTGGGGACTTTTTCTCGACTAATACGGGATCATTTGCGGGCCCTTTCGGGATCATTTCTAGATAGTTGTCGGGATCCGTTCGGGATCCCGTCAGGGTCTTTTCGGAAATATTAGGATCTCATTTGAGGACCTTTCCGACATCATTTCTGGATAGTTTGCGGGATCCTTTCGGGGTCCAGTCAGGGTCATTTCGGGACTTTTTCGGGATCATTTAAAGATGGCTTTCAGGATTCGTCCGGAAACCCGTCAGGGTAATTTCTGGACTTTGCCGAGGCTATTCCGGTATCATTTTGGGACCTTCCCAAGATCATTTCTGGATCAGTCCGGGATGCCGTCAGGGTCATTTTAGGACTATTAGGTGATCATTTGAGGACCTTTCCGGCATCACTTCTGGATGATTTTCGGTATCCGTTCAGGATCCCGTCGGAATCATTGCGGGACTTTTTCGGGATCATTTGGGGTCCCTCCCCAGATCATTTCTGGATGGATTTCGGGATCTGTCCGGAATCCCGTCAGGGTCATTTCGGAACCTTTTCGGGATCATTTTGGAACACCAATAGGGATCATTTCTGTGTGGTTCTCTGGATACGTCTAGAATCGTGTTCATTTCGGGTTTTTTTGGGACTATTCTGGGAACTTTTGGAGACCCTTTCGGGGCATTTCTGGATGGTTTTCGGGATCCGTCCGCGATAGCGTGGGGGTCATTTCGTAGCTTTTTCTGGATAATTTCGGGATCCTATCAGGTTATCAGCTCATTTAGTTCTTTTTTGTACTCAATTACAAAAATAAAATGCATTAGTCAGAAAACAGATAACTTGATAAGCAGGCTAACGCGAATAGCCCATATATTTAAATTTCTCCTTGCGGACGGGGCCGCGGGTAAAGGCTAGTAACAAATAAATACTTAGCAAGGTTTATCTCCGATAAGATTTGGCGTCTCTTGTTGTTGTTCTTGTAGCGATAAGAACACTCCCAGAAGGCCTTGAGGAGTTTTATCGGTGTTGATGGTCCTTTTCCGGATGCAGCTCCGGTATGGTCCAGCCCGCCCACCCACCACTTAGACCCAAGAGGAGTTCGGGGTCGCTTAGAATAACTTTTTTTGTAATTGAAAAAACTTTTTTTCTAAATTTGCGATGTTGCTTTGCCCGGTTCGAGAACCCAATACAGAATTCAGACCGCTATCAAAAAAATGAGGCGGTGTCTAATGCAGATTCATCGCACATATAAAAGTTTTGTTGTTTATGTGTGTTCATTTCATGTTAATAATTTGCCGCTGAGTGGTTAAATTTGGCGATATTCCATAATAAAAACCGCAGCAATTACAGCATTTGTAGTTTTTGTCAAAATTTGCATTATAAATTTTTTGTTTTTGGTTGCTATAAAAATATACAGCATTTTGGCCCAAAAGTCGTATGTACATCCTCGTCTAACCTGAATTTTTAATAATTGTTGCAACGTGTAGATCTTAAATTACCCAATACCAAAAAAATATTCTAAAAGCAATCAGTTGGTTGTGAAAATAATATATTTTATGAAAGTGAAAAGAACACGTAACAACAAGCGTTAGATTGACCTGATTTCACAATAGGCGATTTTTCGATTATTCTTGTTATGTATACGATATTTTTAAATGGTCATGGGCACAAATAAAAATATGCATTTTTATTTTTAAAGCAATTGTAAATTTCGCGCGTTCCCCTTTTTTCTGTAATCCCTCAAAAAACTGTAATGGCAAGTCATGAACGTGCACAGATAACAAAAGTCTAGGCTAGCACAACGTTGCAAAATGATTCTAATGCTAAACGATGTAAAAAAATCGCAAACAAATGTTGTCTAAACAACCAAACACAAATTGATTAAGGAATATCGTTGCGTTTTAATTTCTTACGACTTGTTCTCGTGGGTTTATCCGGAAGGGAGGGAAGCGAGTTAGATAGAATGTTGTAACAAAGTTTAAACAAAGTGTTTACGGAGCTTTTTTTTTCTCAAACTAATTTTTTGCAAAATATGAATATGAAAGAACTAAAGAGATTACTTATATAGTTGCCTCCGCAGTCCAAGCAGGTCAAAATTTGGTTCATATACTTTAATGACGAACTACCTGCCGAGCTGTTCAAACACGAAGACGAAGATTTGGCAAAAACTCCTATGCCAAATGTGCTCGGCATGCGCTCAGCCTCAAGAATGGAATATACCCCGGTATTTCGAAGAATTTTTTTGGTCTTTTATTTATTTGAAAACACGATTATAAAGCGATTTCGACCTCCTGAGCCAAGTCAGTTTTTCAATTCCTTGTGACACTTTTCCGAAACATAATAATTTTTGGAAATTGTGTCTTTTTATTTTACCAAAACGGTTTCAATTCATCAGGAAAATCATCGACCATTTAAAATATAGGAGAAGTGCATTTTCCAAGCTTTGCTTCGTATTTAATATTTGAGTGACGATTTCTTCCTTGATAAATTTCGATGATGATGAGTTGCTTACATCTGTGGCTAGCAAAATAAAATATCATACTATCATTGAACGCAAGATTTTGCTCGAGATGAAAATGTTCAATAATTTTGCTTTCAAGTGATTAGTAAGAGGACGAAGTTTCCAAACTATTTAGCATTTGCGTTTTTTTTGAAGATAAGCTCGACCTTAAATATCTTCGGAGATTATCGCGCCTTACATTTATTTATTTTATTTTATGGGCAAAATGCCGTTAAATACTCGTAGCTCGCCGACATCTACATTAACTTGGGTTTGGCCTACTCTCTTCGATAGCATATACTGCAGTTTGTTGACAAATGTGTTCCAAGAATGTGTCGTCGTGTAACTTTTCAAATGGTTGATGTGATAGTAAATTACGAAATATTGTAATTTGTTGATAGAAAATTGGTACAAGATATGGGTAATTAAATTTCACCCATTCTAGGTTAGGTTGGGTTGAAATGGCCGGTCCGCGAGGAGACTGAATAGGTCCGTAGTGTTACCAGAAGTTTGTTTTAACGAGCAAACTGAAAAACCCTATCAAAAACCAGGACCTATGTTATAAAATAACTCCGTAACGTCCTCTTGGCAAATACTAGAAGCTTAACCACTTGCTGCTTCTACATCTGACAGCTGTATCACTCCTAATAGCTGGAGTCTTAGCCTGGCAAGCGCAGGGCAACAGCACAGAACATGCTCGATCGTTTCCTCCTCCAACCCACACTTCCTACATCTGCTATTACTGGCCAAGCCTTATTTAAAGGCATGTGACGCCAGAAGGCAGTGTCCAGTCAAAATACCCGTCATGAGTCTACAGTCCTCTCTTTTTAATTATAGAAGCAACTTTGTTAGTCTAAGGTTGTAAGACCTACACATAATCTTTGACACTTTACAGCCCCGCGCTTGAACCCACGCTTTCCTGCTTGGTCGATCATGTGCACCTCGCGCTTTCGCTTAATTTCGCCTAGTCTAATTGGGACGTCTACGGAGCAAGCTTCAAAGGAAGCGCCCTTTTTAGCTAGTGCATCCGCGTTTTCATACCCATCTATTCCCATATGCCCTGGAACCCAATATAGATGTATGCTTCTCCCTGTCCCGATTCTACTCAGGGACTGCTTACACTCTAACACGCATTTAGATGCTGTGCTATGCGAGATTATTGCCTTAATTGCTGCTTGACTGTCAATATAAAAGTTAACACGACTGCAGCTTGGGCTATTTTCTTCCAGGGTTTCTACTGCTTTGGTTACGGCTACTATTTCCGCTTGGAAAACGCTACAGTAATCCGGTAGCCTGTAGGATCTGTTTATTTCCGGATCAGCACAGTATACCGCAGACCCTACTCCTTCCACTACTTTGGAACCATCTGTGTATACATGTATCGCCTCGTCCACCATTTCAGCACCCTTGCGCCAACCGTCCCCCTCTATTGTGGCCTTAAGATCTCCCTCGAAGCGCAGATGGGGAATCAGGTAGTCTGTTCGCAGCAGAACTAAACCGTGATGGTACAATGTATTATGAGAGCGTACAATTACTGACGTATCCTGATGATATTGGTATTATTAGCCTAAATAAACGCGCCGTTAGTTCTGCCTGAGTTAGATAAAAAGGCAAAATAAGTATGTCTCTTCATAACAAGTGTCCTTTCGTACTAAGTAGGCAATTGAAAAGTAAATCCCCTCTCGGCGAAAAAGAATCACGCTTTGCAAGTCTCTCGTCGTACCTATCCTCAATGTATGGCTCGAAAATGTTCTTGGAGTGTTCGAGAGAAAAGTTCTCCGGAAGATTTATGGTCTTGTCCGTGATGCCGACCGGAGGTATCGAAGGAGGTATAAAGATTGGCTCTACTCAGATATGAAGGTAGTTTAGCATATACAAACCCAAAGGTTTCGCTGCCTAGGTATGGTGGGCAGGTGGAGGAAGGTTTGACATCCCTTGGTACTCCCAATCGGCCTAAGTTGTCGCAACACGGGGATGTCTGGCGAGACCAGAATCGCTTAGGCGGATAAGCGCCATTTAATGATGATGATACGTAAGCTTACTACGAGCTAATTACAAGTTGGTTTCCAATAAAATTCTTTTGTGTGGCAATGCCCACAAAATAGTCAGAGGTGGTAATTGGTGCAGTACTTGTCAGGTAACTTCTAGTCAACAAATGTTTATCAAAATATGAGTAAGGCTATTGCCAGGGCCGTAGGGAGAAAATCCGGGCCCGGGACTAAACAATTTACGGGCCCCCTATAAAAAATCCACTAATAACTTGAATTAATGGCGTCTCATTCATGAATCATTGATGGATTACATCAAAAAAAAATGTTTGCCTCATCAACTAAATGATTTTTGGACTAAGAGCTGACAATAAAATTAACACAGAATATTTAATATTTATACTATTTTATTGTAACGTAGAAATAAAATTCTCTTTTAACGGCCACATATTGTTTCAAATAATCTTTTCTAGTTATTTTGTAACATTTTAATACATTTCTGATAAATTTAAGGATGATTATAAATTTTAATTATTCAATATAGAAAGTTCGAATATCAAACAGTGGCTTTACTTGCTTTTTCCGCTGCAAAATTTTTATAACAATATCAAAATTTAACTGTCTTGCCAAAACAGATTCAACACAAAGCGTGGCAAGTCCTGAAACTCGCTCTTGAGATGAACACGATCTATGAAAGTTTTTGATTCTTGAAAGGACGCAGAAGTAACGTTCTGCACTAGCTACAGTGACAGGTATAGTGCGGATCAAATAGAAGAAACGACGTTCTGCACAATAAACGGAGACGCCCCCACACGTATGGTAGGAAGCTGTCACAGCTCACCATATATCTCAATCGTGAGCGCAGAACTCGTAAACTGCGTCAACTGGCAGCCGATGGTAACATTGGCATCCGACCACCTGCCCATACTTATTTCGCTTGAGCTTACCGCCGACTTCATCGTCACTGAAAAACGCACTTTCATAAACTTCAAGAAAGGAAAGTGGGAAGAATATAAATCCTTTACAGACAGCCGCATTGCTGCCGTCCCTATCCCGACTGATGCCCGCCAAGGGGAGCGTGCCTTCCGTAAGGTCATTAAATACGCCTCGGCACATTTCATTCCCGCCGGGAGAATTCCCGAAATCCGGCCCACTTCCCGGCGTAGGCCGCAAACTTAGCGAGAGAACGTGACCTTATAAGACAGCTTGACCAAGGCGACCCCCAAATAACGGATATAAACCAACGCATCAGATTGCTTGTGGATGAACACAAGCGGGCGAAATGGGAGGAGAACCTAAGAGGCTGTAACCTCTCTACCGGTGTGGGTAAACTTTGGTCCACCGTAAATTCCCTATCGAATCCGACTAAGCACAAAGACAAAGTTTCCATCGCCTTTGGCGACAAAGTGCTGTCGGACGCGAAAAAATGCGCGAGCGCTTTCTGCCGACAATATATAATGCATCCAACGGGCGACAAAGATAGACGGAGAGCCAATAGACAAGCACATAAACACAAATTCAGCGCGTCACCAATCACCATCACCGCTAAAGAGGTTGAGGACGCCATTGGTCGTGCTAAACCATCTAAAGCAGTGGGCCCAGACGGCATAGCCATGCCGATGCTTAAAAGCCTAGGGAAAGAGGGTTTCAAATATTTAGTGCATGTCTTCAACCTGTCTCTTTCCACCTTTGTCATACCTGAGAAATGGAAAATGGCCAAGGTGGTCCCGCTACTAAAGCCTGGGAAACCAGCTAATATAGGTGAGTCGTATCGTCCGATATCTCTCCTATCGCCAGTGGCTAAGACGCTTGAAGCCATTTTGCTCCCTTATTTCCAAGCAAATTTGCAGCTAGCCCCTCATCAGCATGGCTTCAGAAAACTCCATAGCACTACCACCGCGCTAAATGCCATTAGCCCCCAGATAAACTGCGGTTTAAATCAATACCCCCACCATATAACAGTACTCGTAGCGTTAGACCTATCAAAAGCTTTTGATACGGTCAACCATGGCTCGTTACTGCAAGACCTGGAAGGGTCTACCCTTCCCCCATGTCTTAAAAGGTGGACCGCAAATTATCTGGGTGGCCGGCAGGCATCGGTGCAATTTAGAAACGAAACATCAAAACCAAGGAGAATTAAACAAGGGGTGCCACAGGGTGGTGTCCTATCCCAACTTTTGTTTAATTTCTACATATCTAAGCTACCTTCACCACCGGAAGGAGTCACAATCATTTCCTACGCCGATGACTGCACAATAATGGCCACAGGCCCAGGCCCAAAGATCGATGCGCTATGCAATAAAATAAACGGCTACCTCCCTGATCTCTCCAGTTTTTTCGCCTCGCGAAACCTGGCATTATCACCGACTAAATCTTCCGCGACCTTATTTACAACATGGACGTCCCAAATGTCGACCATTTTGAACATCCACGTCGATGGCACTACGCTACCGACTGTCCTACACCCCAAAATCTTGGGTGAGACGTTTGATCAGGATCTACATTTTGGTGAGCACGCAGCCGCAATTGTTCCGAGAATTCAGAGCCGTAACAAAATCCTTAAATCCCTCGCTGGCAGTACTTGGGGAAAAGATAAAGAAACGCTCATGACTACATACAAAGCAATTAGCCAGCCGATTACGTGCTACGCGTCACCCATATGGTCGCCAAGCCTAAAAATCACCCACTGGAAGAAACTACAGGCCTGCCAAAATACTGCTCTCAGAATCGCCACGGGCTGTCTTCTTATGTCCCCAGAACACCATCTGCATAATGAGGCGAGAATACTCCCCATCAGGGAGAGAAATGAGATGTTGACCAAACAGTTCCTGTTGAATACCCAGAAACCTGGGCATCCCAACAGACATCTGATTGATGAACCAGCACCGCCTAGGGGCTTAAGGAGTCACGTCCGTAAGCATTTTGAGGAAATACGGCACCTGAGAACCCAGCCGTATGAAGTGAAAAAACACAAGACGGTCCTTGGTGAACTCCATAAACAGGCGTCGGACCTTTATGCCGGGAATTGCCCGGTGAATCCAGTACTTAACGAAAATTATGCAAAACTCGCGGAAGAGGAACGCATACTCCCCATGGAAACGCGCGTCACTCTTGTTCAACTTCGTTCTGGATACTGTAACAGGTTAAACTCTTACCAATCCAGAATCAACCCCGATATACAAAATGTATGCCCCGCTTGCAATGTGTCCCCACATGACACCAACCATCTCTTCAATTGTAATGTGGAACCAACGCCTCTAACACCCCTTTCCTTATGGTCCACCCCTGTTGAAACGGCAAGTTTCCTTGATGACAATTTGTGATCGGTCGCGGCTATTAGGTGGGGCGAGCATTGCTACAACAACAACAGGTATAGTGCAAAAGATACGTAAAGCAACACAAATGTGGGGAAAATTGTATGCAGATCTTGAACTTTTTTAGATGGCATTTAGCAATTCCAATAGTGACAGACCTTTATAAAAAATTTGTTTCGTAAATGTGTTTCAAGTGAATTATTTCGCATTCTAAGCTTTGAGAAATGTCCGACTTGTATTTTTCGACAAATTTTGCTGCGCTCGCCCGAACCGTAGTTTCATCTATGTCTTCAAATTGCCACAAAGAGGAAAACGTCTCGTTTAAATTTCTCATAGCTGCAAATCGTTCAGTAATTCCAGTGATTACCCAATCGACGATCACCAAGAATGTATTGTTTTTAAAATCAGACTCTGCATCATCCGTAATCATCTCATTTCCATTATCTTCAAAACTTCTTTTGGGTTTTCTCTTTCGAATTCCCAGAAACTTTGGCGAGATGTTGAATTGAATAGCAACTGTTCTGCATTCATTTAAAACTGTTTCCTATTGGTTCCTGATCAACTTCAAATTAGCTAATAAGGCATCTAGATGTCGGACCTTAATCTATATAGTGGCGTCTCTAGCTTGGAGGACCACGCTCCTTTCATTAATGGTAGTCAGTATTTTGAACAAAATTGAGGACAGCAAGATACATTCGAACTTGTTGATGTATTTGAGAATGCCGGTAATATCTCCGTATGCTTTAGCAGTCAAATTTGGCTTTTGGCTGAAAGACTATGAACAGAGTTCGGGGATTTCCCATCGTTGTGGAGTGCTGCTGAAAATAGTAAAACATTGTTGTACAACTCCGAAGAAAGTAATTGCAACCAATGTTGTGCAGCATCAACACCACATAAATTGAGACTGTGGGTTGCACAGGGCGAGTAACCAGCATTCGAGTTTTTGTCGAGAATGTGACGTAGTGCTCCGTTGTAATCTCCTTTCATATTGGCGCCATTATCGTACCCTAGTGCACGAAAATCTTTTAATGGGATTTCATGTTTACCTTGAGTTTAGCAAATTAGATCATCGATTTTCTGACCAGTTTTTTGGTTACAATTCACGAAAGCCAAAAACCGTTCTTGAATCGTAATATTTGTTGCCTTCGAATTGAAATGGAGTTAGCTCAAAATGAACGTAGTCAACGTGAGCATTAGGCATAACATCAGGCATGCTTAACCAACGAACCGATATCATTTCGTTACGATAATCAACGTTAATTTGACGTTCTTAAGGTTAATAAACGAAACGAAGTAATTTCATTGTTAAAGCTTTTCTCATCCTGCCAAACATTTCATTAGGTGTCTTTGTATTTTTTTTTTTTTTGAATTAGAAATTATATTTTCCTGAGCTGTGATTCCAACTCGAGTTGTCAGATTTCTATTCCTGCAGGCCAGCCATCTTACACTGTGGAAGGCATCTATAATTCGTAGTTTTGAAGAAAATTTTAAAAACCAAAAACTAACGTGTATAACAGTGTGAAAACAAAAAAAAATTGTTTTGTGCCAAAATAGTTTTTTAAATAACTCTAGGTCTGAAGAATTAGTTAGGCTTAATTTTTTTAGTATCTCTGGTACAGTGGTCGCCAACGCCACCTTTGCATGAGCCTAGAAGTGAGGTAGCTAGAACCAAAGATTATCGAAAATAAAGATGTTGCAGGGACGAAAAATCGTGTGAAGCAAGCTTCACAAAACTTCTAGTAGGTCACATTCACCACTTACCACAACAGAATTGTTAAACTACCACTGTCAGTATTTGTTATTTAACAATTATTTGTACACTTTTTATTCAGCTAATGTGTTCAGAATTTTAACTTTTACTCTCTAAAACTCCAATCAGTGTATTTCTGTGCTTAAATTATGTTAAAAATTGTGTTAAAATTTTTGGTGTGGTGAAAGTGACCTACTAGAATTTTGTTACGCTCCGCTGCTTTCCACCGAAGTTTGCGCCTGCAACATCTTTATTTTCGATAATCTTTGCTAGAACTGAATTACTTTCCGGAAGCTTCAAATTCTCCACTAACTTTTGTTAACTTTTGTTTTTACCAATTTATTTTTTTTCTGCCGGGAATATACATACATATGAACGTCCAGTCTGCCTCATAAAGGTCATCACAAGAAAAAACTTCTTTTTACCGTCTAAAAGTGACAAGGTCGTTAAGCTGTCTTTAACAAAAATAATAGGTTAGCGCGATTTACCTGCAAGGTGATTCAGGCCGAGCTTCTCTTCTTGAGCCGTGCTTTTTAATAGTTCCTACAATTTGGTGGAACGGAATCTATACACATGTTTTAGGTAGATTTCGAACGGCATCTACGAGCCATATGAATTTTCCCTGAGAAGTTTTTTATGGCAGAAATTCACTCAGAATGTTTTCCAAACCACTGCCTAGAAAAACAATTTCTTAAGTAATTTTATGTTGTTTTCCAGGACTTGAACCCAGGACCTTCGGTTTGGTAGGCGAGCACGTTTTCTTTACACCACGGCTCAGTTGTAATTTTAACACCCGTATTAGTTGCACATTTATGTTCATACGTGCATCATTAGACTTCAATAGGAAAGTACTTGAGAATACTTGTTGAGAATAATTCCTAACACTCTACAAAACCGCAAATACCAAAAAGTGCATGTGCAACATACAACTTTTGTTAGCTAAAATTCGCACAATTTACCTTTATGTGTATATAAGATTTAACTAATTCTATTGAACTGGAGTAAATTCACTGAGTTTTCCACATCATTGCACCACAAGTTGTTGGCAATAAACAGTTGCTAACTGAGTGTAATAATGTTAAAAGATTTAACCGTCATCGACAAGCATAAAAGTAAGTATCCGCCACAAATCGTTTGATTATACATTACAAATCTTACTGTAAATATATTAAAAATACTTGTACTCAACTAAACACAGTCCCAGAAGGGAAGATATCTTCTTTGTAAGCTTATACAGGACACCTTCTAAACAAGCTTATGCGCTTTCTCGAGAAGTGAATATGTAATTTTAGAAAAGTTGCGATTTTTATGTAGGAAGGACATAACAGCTGTTTTTTTTACATCTATAGACGTTTACGCTTAAACTTTATATGGACTACAAGCGTCAAACTTTAAATACACCTCTCAAATTGGTACGCATAAAATTAGTACTACTAAATTTCAATACGCATTATACTCAGATGTAACTGAATTATGTGTCTATGTTTCACCTCTACACTAACTCTATGTATCACCTCTTAAAATGGTGCGTTTCCACAATTCATCGCAAGTGATTCAGCTATATGTTATACACTATGGTCATCAGAGAGTTGTCTCCGCTTTTCGGTACACCCTGTGCTGTAGCTAGTTGTTTAACCACTGCCGCTAGATAGGTCTCCTAAACATTATCTAAGCGAGGATAAAAGCGGAGTTATTGGTGCCGTTTGTCGTATCGCTGTGGTCGTATCCCTAACGTAATCAGCTGTTTTTCGTTTCGACGGTAAACCAAAACCAATTGGTTGGCTACGATACGTTTAAAACCTTAGCGGCACCAATAATGGATTGCATTGATTCCCATAAGGTTGGTCGAATCAGCTGTTATATACGTTTACCGATAAAGCACCAATGTCTGCAGTTTAAGCCTTTTTTTACGCGCAAACGTAAACGTATACGCGTGTAAAATAAAACACGGCTAATAAAAGGATTTTAAATATTTGTGTTTTAGGAAAGCAATGAAATGTTTTCCAGTGAAATTTTGATATTTGGAAGTTTATATCATCTAAATCCTTCCTTGCCCTTTCAAATGGTTGTTATGCGAACAAAATTATAATAATTTGTGCACTAACCGCAACTAGGTGTAATAATAAGCATGGTAAGGCCCTCTACGCACAGAGGAGAGATTTCTTACTGGTCTTTTGCACCGTCCTTTTTCTACTGAGGCAAGATAATACAACAACAATCGTTGCACGTAAAAATATTCCAATCAGTTTCCTAACTACTCAGAACAATCATTTCCACATAATGAAAGCAAATAAAATGAAATAAATAAAAGTAAATCAAGAGTAAAAATACTCAAGTTAATTTAACTACTGTAATATATCGTACATATGTAGAGATACGAACTATTTACCCAACAAAAATGGCGTACACAGTTACTGGGCCATATAATAGTGTAGGATATAAATATGATGTCAGCGGCGGAACCACGGGAATTTTCGGGTTCGGATCTCGTTTATTTCATCTAATTCTAAAATATTATCATTTTATTCAAAAATACTTCATACTATGATCCATCACTTTTAAATTTTCGAGGCTTTTTTTCATCTTCAGAAAAATCAATTACGGTATGGATGTCAAAACAGCTAGTAAATTGAGACGCCCATCGTATTTCTCGAATAACTTTTGATTATTCTAAAGTTGAAAATGAATTGCTAAAAATCCTGATAACGTATTAATATCTTTAAATGCGTTTACGTTTATTACCTGGAAAAACAGCGAAAATGGCCTTGATTTAAATATTTTATCATTGCGTAGACTGACTTCCATAGGCTGACTTCCGTAACTGGGGTGAATTACTTTTTTTTGTACATCAGAACATTCTTATTCTTTTAAATACATCAATTTCTATACATTTTTCACCATTGAAAGTACTTCGCTGAATGAGTTCTAAAACAAATAATTCAATATACATATAACGTCAAGTTTTAGAACTAAATATTGCTTTTAGGAAAATATTGTTGTTTCTAAATTCTCGTGCCACTTTTTATTGCTTATACAGTCTCTATGTTGATTCCTTGATTTCAAATATTTCGAATAAAATTCTGAGATATAGCGTAGGGTAAATTTTTCAATAATACCTATATGACACGTCTTGGATTCCAAGCTAGAAAAACTCACAAAACCTTATCGGAATTTCAAAATACAAAAACAAGTTCTACCATGAGAAAACAAGACCACTATTCCCCCAAAATTAGTGAGTTTGACATGTTTTTGTTTATGTTTTAAATTTTATGTTTTATTAACATTTTCGGCAATAAAAGCAATGCAAATAGCACGGGAAAACGATTTCGATCTCTGATGGTTCACTTTTTTCACAAGAAAATTGAATTCAGTTGTGTTTTTATGCAAAAAATTTTCAAACTAAAAATAAAATTTTCATTTGTCAGAAAATATAAAGAAAAAACGGCCGAATGTCAAAAAAACCTATCGAAATACAAACTGGTAAAAGGAAGGGTTGTGAGCGGCCACTGTAGGCGGTAAATAAATTGTCAGGCGTTATTTAAACTTAACCCATTTTTGGCCGTTGTTCGATTTTTCGACCACCAATTTTGGACTCTCATATCTCTGAAACTAAATGTTGATTTATTGAAACGTTTTCAAGACTAGAAAATATAGAGTTTAGTTAGTTTCTAAAACATAGATTTGTTAAGCATATATGACACTACTTTAATTTTTCTTGGATTCCAAACTAAAAAAACTGACGAAACTTTATCGGAACTTCAAAACACAAAAACATTTTCAATCATGAAAAAACGAGACCACTATTCCCCCAAAATTAGAGAGTTTGACATGTTTTTGTTTATGTTTTACATTTTATTTTTACATTAACACTTTTAACAATTAAAACAATACAAATAACACGCGAAAATTATTTCGGTCTCTGATGGTTCACTTTTTTCACAAGAAAGTTGATTTTAGTTGTGTTTTATGCACCAAATTTTCAAACTAAAAACAAAATTTTCATGTGTCAGAAAAAAATAAAGAAAAAACGGCCGAATGTCAAAAAAACCTATCGAAATACAAACTGGCTCGTTTGTTTTTAATGAACTAGATTGTATTTTCCTTGTATTTCTTTAGTTTTTATACTCAGTTGAGCAGAGCTCACAGAGTATATTAAGTTTGATTGGATAACAGTTGGTTGTACATATATAAAGGAATCGAGATAGATATAGACTTCCATATATCAAAATAATCAGGATCGAAAAAACATTTGATTGAGCCATGTCCGTCCGTCCGTCCGTCCGTCCGTCCGTTAACACGATAACTTGAGTAAATTTTGAGGTATCTTGATGAAATTTGGTATGTAGGTTCCTGAGCACTCCTCTCAGATCGCTATTTAAAATGAACGATATCGGACTATAACCACGCCCACTTTTTCGATATCGAAAATTTCGAAAAACCGAAAAAGTGCGATAATTCATTACAAAAGACCGATAAAGCGACGAAACTTGGTAGATGAGTTGAACTTATGACGCAAAATAGAAAATTAGTAAAATTTTGGACAATGGGCGTGGCACCGCTCACTTTTAAAAGAAGGTAATTTAAAATTTTGCAAGCTGTAATTTGGCAGTCGTTGAAGATGAAATTTGGCAGGAACGTTACTCTTATTACTATATGTACGCTTAATAAAAATTAGCAAAATCGGAGAAGGACCACGCCCACTTTTAAAAAAAATTTTTTTTAAAGTAAAATTTTAACAAAAAATTTAATATCTTTACAGTATATAAGTAAATTATGTCAAGATTCAACTCCAGTAATGATATGGTGCAGCAAAATACAAAAATAAAAGAAAATTTAAAAATGGGCGTGGCTCCGCCCTTTTTCATTTAATTTGTATAGGATACTTTTAACGCCATAAGTCGAACAAAAATTAACCAATCCTTTTGAAATTTGGTAGGGCATAGATTTTATGGCGTTAACTGTTTTCTGTGAAAATGGGCGAAATCGGTTGATGTCACACCCAGTTTTTATACACAGTCGTCCGTCTGTCCTTCCGCATGGCCGTTAACACGATAACTTGAGCAAAAATCGATATATCTTTACTAAACTCAGTTCACGTACTTATCTAAACTCACTTTATCTTGGTATGAAAAATGAACGAAATCCGACTATGACCACGCCCACTTTTTCGATATCGAAAATTACGAAAAATGAAAAAAATGCCATAATTCTATACCAAATACGAAAAAAGGGATGAAATATGGTAAGGTAATTGGACTGTTTTATTGACGCGAAATATAACTTTAGAAAAAACTTTATAAAATGATTGTGACACCTACCATATTAAGTAGAAGAAAATGAAAAAGTTCTGCAGGGCGAAATAAAAAACCCTTAAAATCTTGGCAGGTATTACATATATAAATAAATTAGCGGTATCCAACAGATGATGTTCTGGGTCACCCTGGTCCACATTTTGGTCGATATCTGGAAAACGCCTTCACATATACAACTACCACCACTCCCTTTTAAAACTCTCATTAATACCTTTAATTTGATACCCATATCGTACAAACTCATTCTAGAGTCACCCCTGGTCCAGAAAGGCCCACTCCCTCTTAAAATACTCATTAACTCCTTTCGTTTGATACCCATATCGTACAAGCGCATTCTAGAGTCACACCTGGTCCATCTTTATGGCGATATCTCGAAAAGGCGTCCACCTATGGAACTAAGGCCCACTCCCTCTTAAGATACTCATTAACTCCTTTCGTTTGATACCCATATTGCACAAACGAATTCTAGAGTCACCCCTGGTCCACCTTTATGGCGATATCTCGAAAAGGGGTCCACCTATAGAACTAAGCCCCACGCCCTTTTAAAATAATCATTAACACCTTTCATTTGATACCCATATCATGCAAACAAATTCTAAAGTCACCCCTGGTCCACCTTTATGGCGATATCTCGAAAAGGCGAACACCTATAAAACGAAGGCCCACTCCCTTTTAAAAATACTCATTAACACCTTTCATTTGATACCCATATCGTACAAACGCATTCTAGAGTCAACCCTGATCCACCTTTATGGCTATATCCCTAAATGGCGTCCACCTATAGAACTATGGCCCACTCCCTCATAAAATACTCTTTAATGCCTTTCATTTGATACACATGTCATACAAACACATTCCAGGTTTCCCTCGTACATGGTTATTTTCCCTTATGTTGTCACCATAGCTCTCAACTGAGTATGTGATGTTCGGTTACACCCGAACTTAACCTTCCTTACTTGTTTTCAAATATAGTTTACACACTTACACCAGTACTGAAGCCGTATTAGGAGGGAGTGCGACAAAAAATTTAAGATAAAATACAAGAAAAATACACGAAAATAAAGTAGTGTCATATAGGTATTAGGAAAAATATTTAAATGTGGATTTTCGTAAGAGAATGAAATTATCACTATTTTTCGAAATTTCTAATTCTCTACTTTTTTTGTTTTAAGTTTTTTGAAATACGTAGATTTATTGGAATTTAGTACCTCTCGGGGTACCATACTTTACCACATATTGACGACTATTGGTCTATCCGACCAGACATGGTGGTTCCAATTTTGAAACAGGCCATGAGTCGCAATCGGTTCAAAAAAACTAAACAGTTCTTTCATCTCGCTGATAACAGCAATTTAAATGCAACATACCGATTTGCCAAGGTTCGCCCTCTTACTGACGCTCTCAACAAAAGGTTTATGCAACCCGGAGTCTTTAGCCATATTCTCTCTATAGACGAACGGATGTTTCCGTACTTTGGCCGTCACTAATGCAAAATGTTCATCAAAGGAAACCCGATTCGTTTTGGATTCAAGTCATGGTGCTTATGCTCTGAAAGTGGATACTAATTTTCTAGTTCATTGTACGGTGGTGCAGCAACCCCTCACAATCAGAATATCGGCCTAGGCGCACAAACTGTCTTAGACTTGTTTTCAAATGTATCTGACCCTGAGTGCCACATTATTTACTTTGATAATTTTTTCTCTCCATACCACCTTATGTGCCTTTTGAATGAGTGTCGATTTTTTGCAACTTGTACTATTTGCGAAAATAGAATGGGCAAATCTCCGTTGAGGAATTTAAAAAAAGATATGCTCGGAACATTTGATCAGCAACTGGATCGTAACCAAGAAATATTGACTTTTCGGTGGAACGATAACGCCGTTGTCAATGTTATAACTAATAACTCCACAGTGGAACTAATTGTTCCCGCTAAAAGGTATTGTCGGAAGCAAAAAAGACTATCACTATCCCACAGCCAAAAGTTATTCAACAGTATAATCACGGCACGGGTGGTATGGACCTTCATGATAATGCGGTGGCAAATTACTGAATATGTATACGAGGAAAGATATGTTGGTGGCCAATATGGACAAACGCTCTTGGTAACGCAATGGTCAATGCACGGACGCTCCACTGTATGATATCAAAAATCGAAAAGACGAAACCACTTCCACAAATTGATTTTCGTTTCAAAGTCACAACCGAATTATTGACTTACGACAATAATGACGAGTATTAGGGTGAGGATGAAGATGAGGATGTGGATGAGGATGAGGATGGAGATGAAGATATACGTCATCCGTAAAATCTTCCTCTCAGCAAGTTATGCAAAAAACACACTATTTTTACTTGCAAAAAATGCAATACTTATTATTACATATAATGTTTTGATGATTATCATAAAAATTTTTGAGCTGATGTATCTATCAATATCATATCAAAAAGTACTTTTACTTGAAACAAAATGAAATAAATTGACTTTGTGTGCTAAATTTTTTTCAAAAAAGAGGTTTTTTTTGCATACTACACCGTTTTCGGTCAGAGGTTGATTATTCGACCAACCCATATCTAAAAAACGGTTGTTCGGATTCTTATTTTTTCTTTTTTTAATTTTTCTTGACTATGGTCATATAAGCCCTGCCTTAAAAGGAAATTGAAAAATTACAGCGGGTTCTTGTAGCGGCCGAATATGGGTAAAGAATAATTATTTAATTCAAGAATTTAGGTTATAAGTAACATTTTAAAATAGTTTAGCAAATTAAATATTTCATTGTGAGTGCGAACGTTCCGTCGGCTGTCGGTTACTGTTCAATTGATGGCGTTTGGTTTTGTCCTATTGTTGAATTTTTTGGCAGAGTTGCCATTAGTATCTTACATTCGGCCTCTCCTGACACATTGGAGCGCCCCAGCTCCTGCCCTGGAGTATTTTGATCGACCTCGTCTTCATACGTTTCGTTATATTCGTAGGGTGGTAACTCGCACCATGGTTTTATTTTATCTGATGCGTATACTGACGAATAATGTCGCTGTGTTCGACGAGAACCTGGCAAGTCCTCAACTACATACCGGTCATTACCAAGAGACAGCGTGATTATAAACGGACCCTTGTAATTAGGCTCTAATTTTCGTGAATGTCCAGTACTAGCTGGCTCATTTTCGACGAGCACCAAGTCGTCGATTTGATATACTGTTGGTTTACTATATTGTCTGTCATATCGTATTTTTGCTTGTCGCCTCATTTTACTGACTTTAGCTGCTGCATTACGTCGCATTTCTTCTAAATCAATTTCGTTAATTTCATGATTATCGTCGTGTAAAGCTAATAGTATTTGGTTTCGCAAAATATCTCGTGGCGAGAAACCTAGCAAAAGTTCTTCAGGTGTTTCCGTTGTCGTTTTATTTTTCATAGAATTTATTATCCATTGGATTTCGCGTAGCTTCTTATCCCAGCATTTATCATTTTTTGTGGTTGGTAATAGCATTGACAATATTGTCATGTTTGTAAGTTCGGCGTGTCCGTTTTCCCTCGGAGTACGAACAGCGTTTTTTTACATGTTTGATTCCATTGTCATTACAATATTTCGCGAACTCGTTCGATGTGAACGAAGTACCCCTGACAGTCACGATTCGCTCAGGCATACCTACATTACTACTGACCTCGTTTAATATGTCTATCACCGGCTTGGTCCTTGTACTCTTGACTGATCGTATAATTGTAAATTTTGTAAATGCTTCGACAAGGAGAAGTATATGTTCGTTTCTCCAACTACTTTTAGTGAAAGGACCTAAATGGTCTAAGTGTACTGTCTTAAACGGGATTTGGTTGATATCGTCAAAATGATATTCACCTTCTTTCTTTCCCCCGATCTTTATTGTGTGCGCATTCTACGGACGACTTAATATACGATTTTACATAGTTCCGCATTCTCGGGAACCATAGATAACTTGTCAATCACTGTATCGTTTTCTCGACGCCTAAATGTCCACCATTATCGTGGCAATCATGTAAGACCTTCCATCGCAGTGCCTTTCGTACAACCCATAGTTTTGCACCTTTGCGTTTTTTGAATAATCGACCATTCTCAACTATGTACTCATCTATCGTAGATATTAGTGTTTTTCATTTTCAATTGTTCGATTGTCTGCTTGATATCAGCATCCTGTAGCTGCATACTGAATAACCAGTCCATTTCATCTACTCCTCTTTTCAACACACACAAGGAAGCTTCATCCACCTCATGCGATTCTTCTACGGGTGCTCTGCTGAGCGCGTCTACGTGTTCCATACGCTTACCAGAGCGATGTTCTATCTTTACATGATATTCTTGGACCTTCAGCCACCAGCGCGCTATGCGCGGGATAAGCTCTTTCTTTGCCATAGCTGTCTTAATTGCGTTGCAGTCGGTTATCACGGTAACTTCTTTTCCGTAAACATAATATTTAAATCGCTCAAGCGTTTCTACCACAGCAAGAGTCTCTAACTCATAACTATAAAACTTCTTCTCATTTTCGCTCGTTCATCTACTGAAATAAACTACCGGCTTCCAACCGTCGTTTTTATATTGTAATAATACTCCAGCTAACCCAACGGAACTTGCATCGGTATGAATTTTATGCTTAGATTCGATTCTGTACGACGTCATCACTGGCTTTGATGCTAATGCCATCTTTAGCTCTTCGAAAGCATTTTGCTGTTCTTCAGACCATTGAAACTTTTGGTCTTTACGTAGTAAAATTCTTAGTGGTTTAGACTTTATCACATAATGGGGTACGAATTTTCTAAAGTAACCGCTCAAACCAAGAAATTGTCTTACTTCAGTTACGTTTTTCGGAGTCAACAAATTTGTATTAGCTAGCGTTTTGGCTGTGCCTAGACAAATTCCAGTTGATGTTAAAGAATGTCCCAAAAATTCTATCGTTTCTTTTGCAAACTCACACTTCTTCAAATTCAAACTCAAATTTAATTCTCGTAACATATCAAATACTCACCGCTATTTTGGTTAACATTTCTTCAGCGGTAGAACCTCCTACCATAATGTCCTCCATATAATTTATCATATCGCTGTTCTGTGTTCGTTCTTTTTCCTTTGCCATTGAGCGCTGGAAAACCACGGGAGCATCCTTAATACCTATATGACACTACTTTATTTTCATGTATTTTTTCTTGTATTTTATCTTAAATTTTTTGTCGCACTCTCTCCTAATACGGCTTCAGTACTGTTGTAAGTGTGTAAACTATATTTCAAAAAACTAACGAATACAAGGAAAATACCATTTAGTTCGTTAAAAAGAAACGAGCCAGTTTGAATTTCGATAGGTTTTTTTGACATTCGGCCGTTTTTTCTTTATTTTTTTCTGACACATGAAAATTTTGTTTTTAGTTTGAAATTTGGTGCATAAAAACACAATTAAAATCTTTCTTCTGAAAAAAAGTGAACCATTAGAGACCGAAATAATTTTCGCGTGTTATTTGCATTGCTTTTATTGTTAAAAGTGTTAATGTCAAAATAATATGTAAAACATAAACAAAAATATGTCAAACTCACTAATTTTGGGGGAATAGTGGTCTCGCTTTTTCATGATAGAAATTGTGTTTGTATTTTGAAGTTCCGATAAAGTTTCGTCAGTTTTTTTAGCTTGGAATCCAAGCAAAAATAAAGTAGTGTCATATATGATTAAGCCCGAAAGGCATTTGTTTAAATTGATACGACCCCTCTGTTGTAACAAACGCAGTAAACTTACGACTATCTGGATCTATCGGTATTTGGTAATATCCACTATTCATATCAAGTATGGGAAAACCTTGATAACGTTTAGCTGCCTGAAGCTGTTCCTCAATATGCGGCATTGGATAAATTTCTTTTCGCGTATGCTGATTCACCCTCCGGTAGTCGACGCACAATCTCAACTCACGGTTTTTCTTTTTCACGAGTACAATAGGACTCGCATATTCAGACTCTGATAAATCTATTATACCGCTATCAAGCAATTCAGCAATCATTTGTTGCACGATGATTTTCTTTGTTTCTGGGACACGGTATGGATTTTGTGCAATGGGTACTGCACTATCTAAATCAATTTTCATAGATAATATATTGGTCTTACCTATTTCGGTTATATTATTTGCAAATGTGTCGTTATACACATTCAGTATTTCTATTAATTTCTTCATCTTCGTACTTTCAAGTTCACCGCATTTTATATCGTTTTCGGTTATTGTCTTACGTTCAGATATCAACGTTTCCCGATTTTTCGCGACCGTCGCGTATTCGAATTTTAATTGTCCGTTATTTATTTCCGCGAGAATACTTCAATTAAATATCTCTTGACCTAATAGTACATCTGACGTTAACAAGTCGTCATCAACTATATATAACACTACGCTTAGTATAATACTGTCTACCTGTATTTCAGTTTTTATCAATTCTCTAGCATATCGCGCGCCACCGCTAATACTTTTTATTTTCAATGAACAATAAAAAAAAATAAATGTAAGGCGCGATAACCTCCGAAGAGATCTAAGGCCGAGCTTCTCTTCCAATTTGCGTCGTGCTCCTCTTGATTTTTCCCTACAAATTGGCCGGACGGGACCTACATGTTTTATGCCGACTCCGAACGGCATCTGCAAGGCAGATGAGTTTTCACTGAGAGCTTTTCATGGCAGAAATACAATCGGAGCGCTTGCCAGACACTGCCGAGGGGCGACCCCGCTTAGAAAAATTTTCTTCTAATTGAAAAATCTTATTTCTAAAATTTTGATGTTGCTTTGCCCGGGAGTTGAACCCAGGGCATACGGTGTGATAGGCGGAGCACGTTACCATCACACCACGGAGGCCGTCAATGAACAATGCTCTCTTTAAATTTCTAACTTGTAAGCAAACGATTCCCGAAAGATGCTAAACTCACTTCCTATATCAACAAATGCTTTTATTTGAACATTCTGACAATCGGCACATCGTGCTTTGCGTTGTGATTTAGGACACTTCGTCGATATGTGACCTTCCTCATCACAGTTATAACATTTTATTTTACTTTTATTTTCCGTGACAGGCTTATTACTATTGTTACTCGCGCCTTTCGTTTTGTTTTATTCAATTCTCATAATCGGTGTACTGTTTTGATTTTTACTATACTCGTCAAGCGTTTCACGTAAATGTCTCATCGATTGGAATCGTAACGGAGCAATTTCTGTTTGTATTTCACGATATCTTAACCCGTTTCGCGTATATCTTATAAGAGCATCTTCACTCAAATTATAGCGTTGACCGATAGTGTTCATACGGAAACAATAGCCCAAGATTTTCTCATCCGTTTATAATGTACCTCTGTCTTCAACTAATCGTTTCGCGAAAAATTTCCAATTAGATTAGCACTGTTGGTTACGTGAAAGACTCGAATCTCCCACGTAATCGCCAATGGAAAATTGAACCCAGAGAAAAGAAAAGTTAAAAAATATGAAAAATTTTAATAAATATATTCCAGTAAGGCTTTTATTGAATTCAAGAACAATGAGGTAACAATTAAATTGTGTTTCGAATTAATATATTCAAATAATGGTTTTAATGGTTTAAATAATAAGCATTTAACAATAAATTGTGTTTCGAATAAATATTCTCTTACCTTGACGCTGGATGGCTAGAATTGATCCCGTTGACGTTCGTGAACCAAAAAAAAGGAAATCAATTGCAAAAAGGCGCTGAACCCTCAGTACAAGAGCCTTCGTTAAGTTTCCCCTTAACAAGGCTCCGGTGCTAAAAGCTCATAACGGCAAACACAAATTCGTGTTTGTTTTAGTGCATATATATTAAAGCGAAACTATTGGTCTACAGGCAGAAACAGGTATGCGGATTGATTTACGAGGGTGGGCCGAAATATTTAGGTCTCGGACCTAAACATGCCGGCCCCCTTTCCGCGAGCAATGATAAGGAAATAGACCATAGATTAAAGTATAAAAAAAAAAAAATCGAGATCAATGGACCCAAGGGATCAACCCAGCCCTCCTTCGCCCAGGTAAGGCGGCGAGGGGATGAGCAGTTGCGAACTGCGGACACTGCACCTCGCTGTACTATGGATGTTGTGGATGTTCTCTACGGAGAAAAGAGAAGAAAAAGGTTAGAAGAAATGTACGTGGTTTAAATTCAATGGCACTTAGTAACGTTTAGATGTGTGTGGATGTATGTGCATGTGGACCTATTGTTGGCAGACCCTCGATACGACCAAGCCGAAGACCGTCGGTTGGGCTAACATCCCGCCTATGGTGGTAGTCGCCGTATCACTCACCATCAGTTCGGCCGCATGGTTGGCAGTGGAGCCGCATTTGGTTGTAGTCGGCCCGTTCGGAAAAAACCGGCGGTTGTGGCTCTCTATAGCTCGGTTACCGATTTTATGGCGCACGTCCTGAACATATGGCGCTGCCCTTTTTTGTTGTCGGGTCTTCGCGCATCTCCGGTTAATTTCATCTCTTTGGCTATTCACTCGACCTCGATTAGGGACGCTGAGGTATTGCTTGTCCTGACGCCAGTCGTTTACCTGTGGGCTCTCCATCTTCCTTTCTCTTTGCTTTTCATGGCGCAATAACGGCCGAAACATGCTCTGCGCTGGGCTGCGATTAATCGAAGCTGATGCGGCTTTCGGTCGTTCCTCCTGTAATTCTTCCTCTTCCTCCACCTGCTGCGCCCATGATTTCGTTTGCTCTGTTAAATGAATCGACAGCGTGTCGTCCAAATTATCTTCCTCACCCTGGTGGTGGCCCTCCTTTAACTCATCTAAGTGGAGCATCGTGTGGTGTTTCTCTTGGCACCTTTTGCACCTGTACTTGCTGGTGCAATTTCCTACGCGATGGAAAGGAGACAAACAGTTCGGACAGTATTTATGAAGCAGGACCGCTCGTAACTTCTCCTCGTAGCGCGGAACTCCGGACAAACCCTAATGGAGTGCTGCGTTTTACACAATTGGCAGTCAACGTGGTACGTAAGTTTATGGGCTTTCGAAACGTGGCTCATGATCTGTAAAGAGGGTGAACCTGGGATCATGACCGTTACTCTACCATATACTACTTATTGTTGTTTTGCATGGGATGCGGGAAACCCCCAAAAAAATGGAATAATGACTCATATGCATAGTAGGAATAAATAGTTCTCGAAATTTGAGTAGGTCATGGCTTGCTGGAAAAGGTATTGTAAATAAAATCAGAGGGCGCTAAACGCATTGATTTCCCTTTGTTGAATTCCCAGGCTTTGAGACGCGTGAATACGTGGTGCTTGTGCGATGGCCTTTAGCAGTACCTCATAACGCGTGAAACGCACCACATGTGAGCTAGCCCTTAGTACTCATTGAACACACCCATTGAAGTGATTATTATTCTAAGTGCTGGCAATGCCGTCGTTTGACATTCGACAATAATGCATTTCTTGAATGAAAATTCCTCCATTCATTTCAAGCACATGGCGTACGCAGCATTAGGCAAGGTGCACACGAGGCTACGGCGTCATAGACGCGTACAAGATATTTTATGTAGCTACAATTCCTCTACGCTTCAAGATCTGCATACGTAGCTACTTACAAGCGTCGGTACAAAAATTTATTTATGCTGTATAATTGCCATTATACAAAAGTAGATTTTGTATAAAATTAAAAACAAAAGTTTTCACCACCGCGCATAAGAGAAAAAAAAGAATTTTCAATTCAAAACGGTTTTCAATAACAATTTTTGTTTGTATCGGTCAACATAAACATGTCCAGCGACGAAGAATTGGTATTGCTAAATTTTCTTCGTCGCAGAAAGGAAAAGAAAGCAAAGAGAAAATATTGGGCACATCCATATATTCCGAAAAATGTTAATTGTAGACTGTTTGTATGTGCCAAAGAGTTGTCTCAGGATGATACAAAGTTCCGGATATTTTATCGCATGTCAAAAGCTACATTCAAGGATTTGGTTATGCTCGTTGGTGCTTCCATACAGAAAGAAAACACCAATATGCGTGAAAGTGTCCCTCCTGAAGAACGGCTTATGGTAACATTAAGGTATGTGTATAACATTGTTTCATTCAATGTACGGGATTCAATTGTGTAGGGCCTCATTTTCGGAAAAGGTTCAGTAACGTTGTTGTTGTTGTAGTAGTAATGTTTCGCCTCACCTAATAGCTGCAACCGATCACAAATTGCCATCAATATCCTCTAACGGGAGTCCAAGGAAACTTGCTGTTTCGACAGGGGTGGACCATAATTAAAGGGGTGTTAGAGGCGTTGGTTCCACATTACAATTAAAGAGATGGTTGGTGTCATGTGGGGACACATTGCAAGCCGGGCATACATTTTGTATGTCGGGGTTGATTCTGGATATGTAAGAGTTTAACCTGTTACAGTATCCAGATCGAAGTTGAGCTAGAGTGACGCGCGTTTCCCTAGGCAGAGTGCGTTTCTCCTGTTGTTGTGTTAACAGTGGTCGTTCCTCTTCTGCTAGTTTTGGGTATTGTTCTTTAAGTACTGGATTCACCGGGCAATTCCTGGCATAGAGGTCCGACTCTTTGTGGATTTCACTGAGGACCTGTTTGTGCTTTTTAGCTTTATATGGCTGTGTCCTCAGGTACCTTATTTCCTCATAATGCTTACGGAGATGACCTCTTAAGCCCTGGGCGGTGTAGCCTCATCAATCAGATGTCTTTTGGGATGTCCAGGTTTCTGGGTATTCAACAGAAACTGTTTCGTTATCATTTCATTTCTCTCCCTAATGGGGAGTATTCTCGCCTGATTATGCAGATGGTGTTCTGGGGACGTAAGACGACAGCCCGTAGCGGTTCTGAGGGCGGTATTTTGGCAGGCCTGTAAATTCTTCCAGTGAGTAGCCTTTAGGCTTGGCCACCATAACGGGGATGCGTAGAATGCAATCAGCCGACCAATTGCTTTGTAAGTGGTAATGAGCGTTTCTTTATCTTTACCCCAAGTGCTGCCGGCAAGAGTTTTGAGGATTTTATTACGCCTCTGGATTTTCGGTCCAATTGCGGTTGCATGCTCTCCAAGTTAAACAAAATAGGGTATAAGACACCACCCTGGTCCACACCTTGTTTAATTCCTCTTGGTTTGGATGTTGCATTCCTGAATTGCGCCGATACTAGCCGACCAGACAGATAATTTGCGGTCCACCTTTTAAGACTTATAGGAAGGGGAAACCCTGGTTTTGCCCCAGGTTTGCAGTAACGTGCCATAGTTGACCGTATCAAAAGCTTTTGACAGGTCTAACGCAATGAGTACTGTCCGATGATGAGGATTTTGATTTAATCCGCATTTTATTTGAGTACTAATGGCATTTAACGTGGTGGATGTGCTGTGTAATTTTCTGAAGCCATGCTGATGATTGGCTAGTTGCAAATTTGCTTTGAAGTAGGGGAGCAAAATGGCTTCAAGCGCCTTGGGTACTGGCGACAGGAGAGATATCGGGCGATATGACTCTCCTATGTTAGCTGGTTTCCCAGGCTTTAGTAGCGGGCCATTAGCCTAGGCCATTTAAACTGCTGCGTAGAGATGCGACACAAAATTGCTTGCAGCACCTGGGGGAAAGTACAAAGCAACACCTTTGACGATGTAGAACGTAATTGGCCGACCGGTCTTTTTTGTGAGCCACCAGTATGGTCTTCCGATCTACATAACCTCCACTGGATACAGTTGCAGGCCTACCATAATTCTACACTCATAACTGCTATGGAATTCTTGGTTATGACATCTGAATAACACGAACTCCTCCTTGTTGAAGATCGAAATGATATGCTAAACAAGCTGCTTCTGAAATTTTCTAAGCCGGGATTTCCCGACCGAAAACCGTTTTATCCAGATAAATACGCGCTGGCCCGTAAAGGTTTCTAAACACAGTTGGCTTAAACCGCATTTCCAAACGTTGCAGATAAGTACGCACATTTCCAGGGCCCGATACCATCTCGCCTTTCATAATCTGGTTAAAGTACTTTCAATAGTGCTTAGTCCCTCCAAAACTTTCCGGGACCTGTGGTAATTAAACAATTCTCAGTAAGTTCCTTGTCACCTTGTAACTTGCTCAGCTTCGATATTGTTACAGAGTAAATTCTTACCTATCCAGAATCACCCCGGCATGCGTCATGTAATCCGCATGACATACACCACCGAGTCAATTGTAATGTAGAACCAACAACTCTAGCAGTAATTTCTTTGTCGTCCAACTCTGTTGAAAATCCTAGTATTAGGTGTTGCTACAACAACATCTACCCTGTTCTGGTGACAAATTCGATTTGTTATAGGAATATTTTCTGAGTCGGAGCTTTTCATTAGATATGAGTATCTTTGAATTGGGGCCACTACTGAGTTGGTGGCGAACATGTTGTTGTGTATGTGCGTGGTCTAAATTCTTTATAACTTTTTGTTTAGGTATCTGGCTACAGGATGCACGTTCAATGCGCTTGCTTTATATTTTCAAAGAGGAGAACGTACAATCGGAGTAATTGTTGAAGAAACAAAAAAAGCTATATGGAATTCATTAAAAGATTGTTATATGACGTTGCCAAATGAGGAGCGTTGGAAGAGTATTGCGGGACGGTTCTCTGATCTATGGCAGCTGCCAAATTGCTTAGGAGCTATCGACGGAAAGCATGTGCGAATTCAAAAATATCCAAATTCGGGTTCAGCTAATTTCAATTACAAAAACTACCATTCAGTAATATTACCTGCCTGTTGCGATGCCGACGGGATATTTACATCAATAGAATGCGGATTTGCAGGACGAAATAGCGACGGGGGAGTTTTTAGAATTTCGACGTTTGGACGTTGGTTAGAAAGTTACAATAATTTACAATCCCCAAAGGAACTACCGCATGACGACAGTGGAAATAAGTTTCCATATTATTTCGTAGCAGATAACGCCTTTCCTTTAAGGAAAAATGTTATGCGGCCTTATCCGGAAAGAAACATTGCCAACAAGATGCGCATATTTAATTATAGGCTAAGTCGCGGTAGGAAGAACATAGAGTGCAGTTTCTTGATGATGGTAAAAAAATTTGGAGTTTTCTCAACACCTATACGATGCCAAAAGTACGAAACAATCATTTCAATTATACAAAGTGCTTGTATCCTACATAATTTTATAAGGAAAAAAGATGGCATATCATACACGACCTTCCTTCCCGATATCGAAAACCAGCAACCAGTTCAACGGAACCCAAGTACTCTGCCAGAGTTCGATAATGTAAACATAATGGAAAATTCTGCCCCACAAAACTTACGACACTATTTAAGCAATTATTTTTTATTACCAAATGTTTCTTTACCCTGGCAGTGGAATTATTGTTTATAAAAACTGTTAGAATGTTTTACTTTCCATTTAACAACATTTATTGCAATAAATTTAATTCAAATAGTTGAAAAAAAGTGAATAATAATTCATATCAAATAATATTACGAATAGTACTCGATCTGTTCTGTGAATGAGGCTAGTTTGAACTATGTGTACACATGCGAATAAAATTATAGCAGCAAAAATTAATTGCAAGTTGTTTCAGCTACTTCCTTTTTTGTTTTCACTATTTTTTAATAAAACTTAAATTAATTGTAGAACGATAACTATGCAAACCGATATCAAAAACATATTCTAAATTTTGGGAAACATTTTAAGCATGTGATTTTTTAGTCCATCTTATTTATATATATATTTATATAATTATTTTTCTAAAGCAAAACTAGGTGAAAACCGCAAAAAGGCCTTGTGCCAATACTTACTTCCCTGGGTGTACATGTATTAAAACTAGCATCCACTTGTAACACTGGTACTTTTTTCGTTCACTATTGTATCGTCTAATTCATGACTACTTCTATGTAGTAAGATACTTATGAGATCAGCCCATTGAAAACATACCCATTCTAACATCTGTTTATAACTAAATAATAGTATAATTATATAATAAATAATATACAAAAACGTAAGTTTACTCTTTTGTGTAAAAGGCTCTTTCATTTTCACAGTCAATTGTTTCAAATAGTACTGGAGTATAGGTTGGAGTATCATCGGGCGAGGGAGCTGGGGTGCAGACTTCTATATTTTGGACATAAGACGTTGCTGGATCAAAGAGTTTCCGCCTGACAGATTGTGCCCTTTGTTCATTTGAAAGCTCCTCTAGCAGCATCATAGATCGAATTTTAAATGTGCGCAAATTCTCAAGAGAAAGACTTCTTACGTCGGGAAGTAAGCTCATTAGAAACATTTTTTTTTTGGATCTTCCGAAGTTGTATTTCCCTTTTTTGTTTTAACGTAATTTAGAACCGCCACATCGACTTCATCTCGGGCTGTTTTCTTTCTTTTCTTGGCACTAAATATTGGTTCAAAATTGCTTTCTTTGGCTGGATGTGATTCTAGGTTGTTGCAGATCAAAGACCCTGTCTTCGTGGGGGAACAATCGCTGTAGTTGTCGTCAACAATTGATCCATTTTCAATTTCATCCAAATATTGTTCTTCCATTTCTGATATTATAATGTTGCTGGTATTTTCAGAATGATGCACTGGTTTTACATATGGAAGAACGAATTGCATGATGTCGTGCAAATAGTAAGGCCTCTTCGCTTTAGTAGAAGATCCACTAGGAGATGGCTTGAGACTTCTTACAAAGCCATTTCGCAAGTTCTTCCACTTTTCTTTGCAATCAGGCACTGTAAGGAAGAGTGTAATAAATTTAGATCTATTTAGACATATTCTTTGTTTTTATTTATAAAAAGAAATCCAAAATCTACACACCTGACCAATTCATTTCCACACCAATTGCTGCCCAGGCTCTTTCTGTAACATCTTTCTTCGAATATTCTGCTAAATTATTTTTGTATAGGCAAGGATAATTCTCAACCAATTGAACGAATTTAGTCGCGTCGACCATTTTATATTTTTTTATATGAAATAAATTCAATATATAATTATAGCAACAGAAGCACAGCACACAAGTTTGCAAACGAAAAATTGTAAACAAACATCTTCTTCTTGCTCTTTTCTAGGCGTATTTACGCCTAGCGACCAACATTGCTGTACGCCCAGCTGCACGAAAATTTCATGCTTTGTCGCTTTCATGCAGCTGACGCCTCGTATGCAGCTCTCCATTCAAATACATGTGTTCGACATCAAAGCGTACAAATTTCGCTTGCAGCGTCTATGACGCGTAGCCTCGTGTGCACCTTGCCTTACATTTCATAGCAAGGTTTGCCATCTTCTTTGGCTGTGGGCAGAAGAATATTTAGCAAAACTTAATTCACCGACCAAAACCAACGTATAGTGCTGCCCTTTGTTTGTTTTAATATTATCGCAAATGTTGTACGACATATTTGATAAATAAAAGTGACGAAGAAAACGTTGAAGAAACAATATATGTAAAATTCGAAATGCACTAAATTTTAATGAAGACTAACCGATTGTGTTTTGTTAAGTTCGCTTGTCTTGATTATTTTTTTTTTTAGTTTTTGCTTAATTTGAAGAATTAGCAATTTGACCACAAAATAAAAAAAAAATTCCCAACGCATGATATTTGAGGTGCAAAATGACTTGGCGCGCAGCTGTGGACATGGTAAAGAGATCGTTTGGGACTCCTTATCTACCGATCAAGCAGCAATACTAAAGCAGAAAATCAAAAATATTTGCCAGATGATAATCAGCGTCAAAAAGATGTGGAAAAAGATCGAAAAAATCTCTTTCAAAATGTTTGGGCCCAGCGCAAGCATACAAATGGAGTCCTTTTATCGGCTATTGTTTATGTTATCGTGACGGAAGAGAAGGATCTTAATTTGGTCAAGTATCAGACAAAATTCACTTTCCTCCCCTTAATACGTACACGCAAATGCTTATCGTCGAACAATAACTCTGGTTGTTGTATGATTTTTATTGATGAACACTCTCGTATCTATCCGAATTGGCAAAAATATTTGAAAAATAATGTACTTCCAAGTGGCACCATGGTAGCACCAACAAATGTAGTCTACACTTTAAACGAGAATAACGAGACCAATCTTCAAATATGTGCCACACCAAACACGAAGTCATTGAAAAAAATTGAAACTGCAATTGGTGTGGGTGGACTAATTTCTGGTACTGCACCACTTGCCCTCTCCATGGTTATGCCCATTGCGGCACCCGTTATGTTAACGGCAACATTGGTATCATTGGCAACAAGCGCGTATGCAACAGTACGATCTGCTACACATTTAAAAGATCGCTATAAACATGGGCAAAGGACATCACTAGCAGATCGTGAAGCTAGAGGAAAATGGTTAGGTGTAGCAGGTGGAGTCGCGGGTATGGGTGCAGCAGGTGCTACGAAGGCGTTAACATATGCGAGCTCGGCTGGTAAAGGAGTGCCTTTAGCAGCAAAAGTTGCAGTAGGCGGAACAAATGTATCCTCTCTAGTACTGTCTGGTACTGATATAGTGAATACTATTTATGAGTTATATTTGACTTACGATGAGGGTCCAAATAATTTAGATATTCTACAATTGGCATCTTCACTGTTGGTTTTCAGACATTCAATTAACAATTTGGCATTGGTTTCAAAAATTCCTACTCGTGGTGGTAGCGTTTCACTTCGTCGGGCTATATCCGAACAAACCAGAAACGTGTATGAAAAAAAATGTCGAGCGGTAATACCCGTTTAGGCCGAAATCTAAGAAATATGGACCTCATACGTATTTTTAATAATATACCATCAAAAGAGGCATTTATACAACAAATTGGTGCATTATTGACTGGTGCCTCTACTGCCACAATTATGTGTAATGCAATCAGTGAAATACCATTGTTAATTACTTATACAGCGGATGGTGAACTGAATCCTATACAATTTCTAGCTCTAGCTGGTTTAAATTTTGTACGTAACATATTAAATACGAATTAGCTTTATCGATTTACTGCAAACAATGGCAACTTTTATGTGCGAGAAAAGTTTTTATCTCTTATTGAATTTAACGCGTACATTTTTAAATGAATATGATGATAATACAAGTAAGTAAATATTTTTATACCCACTGAAAAGGTTTTATATGAAATGTTATATTATGTGTCACAAAATATACGAATCTCACATATGAATTTCTCGAAAGTAAGCAAGTCGAAATACTTGGTGCAGTAGACAAATATTTTCGTTCATTAAATCCAAATGATTTTAACGCTCAACGGTTAAGTTGCAAATATTGTAAAGGTTATTATTATGAGAAAAATTGCATTAGCGCTTACCCAACAAACATTTAGGTTAGAAAACGATTAGAAGACGAATCGAATTATAATGTATTTCTCTAAGGTAGAAGGTTAGATGACGATTTGCGAAGCTGTCGCGAATTATAGCATTCTCGACAAAAAGGGGACTTCGTTCTCGATATCGAGAAAAGGGTTAGAATTCGAATCGAATTCTAACGCCAATTGCTAATGGGTTTCTAATGAGAATTTTGAAGTGATGCGCAATTAAATTCATTTATTTAAAATCAGCGAAATTTCGATTGTTTCATTATATCAAATACTTTTATTTGGTTAAAAGCTTATAAATTATAATAAAATAAAAATAATTCAAAATCCTATCATATGTTTCACAGTTTTCAATACTAGTTATTGTGTTGAAATTTTCGCTTCCACTCGACATTGGTTTGAGGTACGGATGAGGAAGCGTTTTCTTCATGCCATTCAAATAGCACTTCAATAATCTGCTCGCTGTCCGTTTTTGACTTTTTTTGATTCATTTTCGCTTACTAGTATTTCTTTTTATAAATAAAATAAACTTATTTCCCAGCTTATAATATTTCCACACAACTTTTCACTATTTTTATTTTGTTTGTATAGCACTAAGGATGACTGATCATGTGATGCAAATAATCGATAACTGTGACAATAATCATAACATCGCATTTCTAGTGTTATTCGAATCGTTTCACAGTCGAATTCTAACCTAGTTCTCTAACCTAGTTTTCGATTTGAAATGCATTATAGAACTACATTAGAATTCTATTGTAAAACTACAACATTGCTCTAACGTTAGAAACTGTGTTTGCTGGGTAGCTATAATACTCGAAATGTTAGAATAAATAATTAAAAAATGAAGACTGCGACAAAGTTATAAGATAACCTTAATTTATCATTCTGCGAAAAGTTAAAGTTAAGCATCGAGATTATTTAAAGCGATACGTAAAGAGATCTAAAGCATTGAACAGCTTTGGATAATAGGAGCACGATTCAAGCGTAAATCCTGAACCACCATGCCCACTAGGCGGAAAGGCAAAGCTACGGATCAACAGGTGCTGATAGAAAACGAGGAGTTTCCACAATCGGGAAATGATATTGACAACGGCTTTGGAGATTCCGTACATAAAAACAGGTTAAATGCGAATACTGATTCCAGCGATGAAGATGACATAAAATATATGCCAGCGATACTGCCAACAATGAACAACGAAATGGATTGAGCGGATTTACGTACTAATAGGTAAATATTAATATCAAATGCTTCTCCAGATCTGTACAGCTATACATATGCTGTATTTTATCTTTTTATATTTCATGGTAAATCCGAGAACCTCCACCTTGAACAGGGTTTTTCCCAATTTAGTTTTCCAGCATTTTAATACTAATATTTAGGTCTTATTCACATTAAAATATTCAATGCATACATTCTTAAACAGGTATGTAGAACGAATTATAAAATTAAGTCTAAGTTAAGCGCTCAGAAAACGAATTTAGAATATTTTGAAATAGGTGCCTTGATCTATTTTTGGAGGGAACGGCTACATTTACACTCACCAAAGCAGTCATATGATGTGATGGTAGTTTTGTGTTATGGAGTTTTGTGTTTAGGAGGATTCTGACGGGTGGAAGCTGCGGGTTAATAGTTTTGTGTTATGGAGATTTTATTACTTTTATGGTTCGGCACTTCGGAGTGGATAATAGGAAGTGAGTTTTCTCAGTGGAATGTGGGTCCCTGAAAGGTTAAGCGGGAGTAGTGTCTCTTTCGCCGCTGGGCGCTGGTAATAGCACCAACTTGGCGATGGGGCGTGTTGTTTGCCCTTTGGTGGTATCCAGGTCGACTACACGCACCCGGTCATCGGGACCAGGGTGCAATTTGACGCCCCTTCCTATTCTCCACTCGTTCGGTTGTAGGTTGTCTTCGCAATTGACTACTAAGTCCCCTAGGTTGAGGTTGGGTTGCGATCGTTGCCACTTAACCCGCTTTTGCATCTCAGTGAGATATTCGGCCTTCCACCTTTTGCAGAAGGTTTGGTGTAGGGCTTTGAGTTTCTGCCATCGATTTACGATGGAGACCGGGGTCTCTGTCGTGTCTAGTTCGGGAGGAGCTAACAGATGCCCCACACGAGGAAATGACCGGGGGTAAGCGGTTCCAGGTCAGAAGAGTCGTTAGACGCAGGACTGAGGGGCCTTGAATTGACGCACGCCTCTACTCGGCACAATAAGGCGCCAAACTCCTCAAAGGTGTATTTGTGATCCCGAGCGATCTTTTTGAAATGGGTTTTAAAACTTTTGACCCCAGCTTCCCACAGGCCCCCCATGTGAGGAGCGCCAGGAGGTATGAAATGCCATGCCAGGTTTTGGTGGCTATATCTTGAGATGGTACGATCTTTTGTTTCTTGCAGAAATGCTTTGAATTCTGATCTTAACAATCGCGAAGCCCCTACGAAATTAGTACCGTTATCAGAATATATGTTTTTCGGACAGCCTCGTCTGGCGGCAAACCTGGAGAAAGCGGCTAGGAAGGATCCGGTGGAAAGATCGCTCTTCGGTTCAAGGTGGATGGCCTTGGTGGAGAAGCAGACGAATAGGCAGGCATAACCCTTTGAAGTCCGACATCCTCTACCGCTGTATGACTTGATGTCGAACGGTCCGCAGAAGTCAACCTCGGTATTGGTAAACGCCCTCGAAAACGTGGTACGTTCCTTAGGAAGTATTCCCATGAGTTGCGTTTGCGAACGCTTTTTGTAGATTGTGCAGACCTTGCAATTGTGGATGACAGACCTAATCATATTTTTGACGCGGGGAATCTAGTACTGAGTGCGGATGAGGCGTAACATCAGCTGATTTTCCCCGTGCAATGAGATAGAATGGATAAATTGAACCAATAGACGAGAGAACCTGCAGGAGTAAGGGAGAATAATAGGATGGCGTTCGTTGTAGGGGAGGTCACTGGAGGCGCCCCCCTGTTCGGATGATGCCATTTTCATCTATGAAGGGGTTGAGGGGTAGAATTTCGCTTTTGCCACTTATCGGTTTCCCTTCCTTTAAACAATGGTACTCTTCGCGGTAATATTGATTCTGAGAGATAATTATTAAACGCTGAGTGGTTTCATTTATTTCGAGTGGAGAGAGTGATTTTGACTTCGGTTTTCCGGAAGATTTAGTCTTCGGCTGGGTTGCTTTAAAAAATTGGAAAATATAGGAAATTACTCGTAAAGCTCGAGACAGATCGGAGAACCTATCAAGAATGTTAGAATTAGTTTTTTGGGCCGTTGCGTGAATTCGTACCCTTTTTTCCTCGATGTTCGTATTATAATCGCCTTTTTGCGCTGGCCAGTTTTCGTGGTCTTCTTGCAGCCAGGAAGGGCCCTGCCACCACAGAGAGTTTTTTATTAAATCCGACGCTGGCAGTCCTCTGCTTTCTAAGTCTGCCGGGTTTGACGCTGAGTCGACGTGCCGCCAAACCTTGGTTCCTACCTTTTCTATGATTTTGGTTATTCTATGGGCGACGAAGGTAGACCACGAGCATGGTGGATTCCGGGTCCATGCGAGAACTATCGTTGAGTCTGTCCAGAGGAACACTTCTTGATTTGCAAGGTTTAGGTTTTCAATAACCGATTCTGTTTTTTCGGCAAGCAGGACAGCACCGCAGAGCTCTAGTCGTGGCAACGAAATAGTTTTAACTGGAGCTACCCTGGTTTTCGCCATACGCAGGTTGGTGTGGGTTCGGCCTTTTTCTTGAACTCTAAGAAAAATAGTAGCTGCCTATGCTTTTTCCGAGGCATCGCTAAATCCATGTATTTAAACCTTGTCTCTCTCCGTAAAATGAACCCACATCGGGATACGCAGATAGTTGATCCGCATGTATTCTCGCGTGAATGCTTGCCAGCGATCAAGTGTGGTTGGTGACACGGCTTCATCCCATCCTGTACCCTCTAACCAGATCTTTTGCATAACGATTTTGGCGACTATTATCACTGGGGCTAACCAGCCGAGAGGGTCGAACAGCTTAGCAATCTCTGAGAGTATGCTTCGCTTTGTAGTGGCGCTGTAATCTTCTATTGGTTTCGCCGAAAATTGAAATAATCAGCGTGCGCATTCCACCTTATGCCCAGTGCTTTTACCATGCTGGAATCTTCAAATTCTAAAAAGTTCTCCGTTAGCAAATATGGTTTCGGTATGCCTTGTAGAATTTTCTTGTAGTTCGACGTCCATTTTCTTAATGGAAATATTGCTGATTTTAATGCCTCGGTTATTTCATCTCTTGCCTTTATTGCGGTATCAATACTGTGGCCGCCGGTGAGTACGTCGTCTACGTACATATAATTCCTCAGAATGTCTGCTGCCATTGGCTGTGTGTGCTCCACGTCATCGGCGAGTTGATGCAATGTCCATATTGCCAAGTATGGAGCACAGTTCACCCCAAAAGTTACTGTTTTAAGTTCGTACAGAGTTATTGTGTCCTTTGGATCTTTTCGGAATACGATCCGCTGATATCTTGTTTGATCATGATTTACCCATATTTGACGATACATCTTCTCAATATCGCTGTTGAAGACGTATTTAAACAATCTCCACCGGAGTATCAATACAGTAAGATCGGCTTGGAGAATGGGACCTGGATAGAGGGCATCGTTCAAACTTTTGCCATTTGTCGTGGGGCAAGATGCGTTGAATACAACTCATACTTTGGTTGTGGTACTGTCCTCCTTAATTGCGGCATGATGCGGAAGGAAGTAGCACTCTGTCGATTCTGGCGCTATGTTTCTTACTTTTTTCATATGCCCCAATGTTTCATACTCGGATACGACTCTATTATATTCTGTTTGTAAGGCTGCGTTTTTTCCAAGATGTGTTTCGTTTCGATAGAATTGAGCACATGCACTTTTTAGTGATGGCCCTAAACATACCTCTTTTCTAAAGGGTAGAGAAACTACGTATTTCCCGTCGGTGTTTCTCGCGGTGGTGGATTTGAAGAGTTCTTCACAGTATTTATCATCCTCGTGCTCACTCCTCTTTTTTGGGATTTCCTCTAGCTCCCAGAACGCAGACAATTGTTTGGCCAATGTAACCTCATTGAAATATGATACTATGTTCTGGGTGGTGTTGATGGAGTCTGATCGACCTGTCAGGATCCACCCGAATACGGTTTCCTGCGCTATCAAATTACTTAACACATCCTTTTTCAATCCGCCTAACATGACAATAACAACACCAACAATACCAAGTCGACTGGTTCGTTCACGAAGAATCATTTGCCGGCAAGAACAAGATCAGGGAACGCTTGTCTTGTCAATGGATCTACATGGCAGCTAGGGAAATTTCCTGTTTGTTGGGGTAAGCCTAACACGATTGTGTTTATTGTAACTAGAGGGTTTATTGCTGAACCTAATTGTATGTGACACGCTTCCTTTACCTGTGCAGAAATCGTGTTTTTGATGCCCGATACTTGGGCCCTCACTCTTTTGGAAGGCAACTTAATTCGCCGTTTGAGTCACTCGGTTATGAATGAGCATTCTGATCCCGAATCTATTAAAGCTCTTGCTGAGAAGCTAACTCCATTATGTTGTATATTGACTCTCGCTGTGCCTAGCAGTATTCCCTTGCTTGCATTTGCGAAACATGAGTTTACGTTATTAACCCGAGTGTTTTCTGTTTCAGTTTCGCGCCAAGCTTGGGCCTGTCTGGATGTAGATGGACCGTTGTCAGATGAATCACGTAGCTCGTTTGCTTGGGGTTGAATTGGAAGGTGGAGTAGTGAGTGGTGTCTTGACTGACACGTCCTACAACGATATGTGCTGGAACATTTAGAAACAGTATGTCCAGCGGATAGGCAATTCAGGCACCCTCGTATGCTCTTCACATGTTCAATGCGACTGATTGGGGTCAGGCGTAAGAATTTCTCACACTTTGCGATTCTGTGTGCCGCACTTTTGCACATCTTGCATGTTGGTTTGGCTACACTAGTCTGAAAGGTCAGCTTTTTCGATGGTGTTTCCGCGCTTGATCGAGAGGATAGATTTTTAGGTGGCTTTCCTTTCAGCCCTGTGACGGTTTCCAATGTTTGGAATCTATTCGTAAGGAATTTGTCCATATCAACCCATTTCGAGATTTCAGTTTTGTTTTCTATTGTTTGTTCCCACAAAGTCAATGTAGTTTCAGGCAGTTTAGTGGAGCATAAATATGTTAAGATTGCATCCCAGTTGGATATGTCAATTTGATGACACTGAAGTGCTGAGATGCAATTGTTTATATCTCGTTGCAGTTTTTTGATCGAGCTACCGCATTCGCTGTCAATCGCATTTAAATTAAACAAAATTTTCAATTGTGCATTTACCAAGATACGCTTGTTTTCATAGCGATCGCATAGATTCTTCCAAGCTGTTTGGAACCCATCATTAGTTAGTTCACATCGTCGCACTATTTCTTTCGCTTCCCCTTGTGTCTTTTGGTTGAGGTGATACAACTTTTCGACTGAGGTAAAGCGTTTGTTAAGGATGTATATGGCGCTGAACATGTCCCTGAAGGACGGCCATGAAATATAATCTCCTTTAAAGACATCTGTGTCACAAGGAGGCAGGCGTACGCTATATTCGCGAACCCACGGAATCTGTTTCTTTCTCTAACTTTTCTATTTTTTCAGCTAGCTCATTTATTGCCGCTTGGCATTTTAAGAAACTGAAATAAGTGGCTTTATGTTTCTTTTTAACTGCTGATATGTTCTTTGTTTCGAGGTCTGATGCACTCAGAAGATCCTCGTATGCCCGTTTTGTCTTTTCCCACAAGGCTTTTAGTTCCTCCGTTTGAAGTTTTAAGGAGTGTTTACTGTGCTCAGTTGTGGGCATGGCATTATAACCTACCTCAAATTCTGCCACTGCATCTGCCTGGCGGATATAGCTCTCCATTTTCCTATTAAATGGAAAACGAAATTATTAAACACAAAGTATTTAATGAAATTTGCCTTTGCAGAGAGTCGTGTATGAGGTGACTGATCAATATCCTAGGGATTGAGAGTTGCTACACTCGCTGTGTCGCGGAAGTGTTATTACAATTGTGCCTCTATACGTAACTAATATAGGTAAATGGGTGTGTGCACGAACCCAAGTAATATTTGTGTAATGTGTTAAAAGTGATTAAAGTGCAACACCCTCCTATGGACTGTGGCACAATTGCTACTTAGTTTGAAAGAACCGACCAGTTAATTATGACGGAAAATTTACAGAGTATTTTTCCACTTGTACGCAAAGTTTAATAAAAAACCGTGTGAAAGTAAAAAAAAAGGGGGCAGAACTGGCCAACCAGTGGACAATGTGTGAAGAAAGTGTGGTTGACAAAATGCCGAAAGTGAGTCCTGCAAAGGTTTTGGCAACTGGAGTGTCGTTGCACGTTACGTTTCACTTCGTGTATTTGTGGTTGTTGTACGTCAGCGCTAGTAATTTTTAAGGTGTTGCTTGAGTTGCAAGTACACTCGCCGCTACGTACGAATTTGTGGACTGTGCCGGAATTACGACGTATACTCCGGCAATATAATAGCGAGTTTGTATTAAAAAAATATTCCGAACTTTCCCGCCCAAAACAACAATAAGTGTATAGTGTATATATGTATATTTATGTGGATATCTAGACGAACTTTCAACTATTACGCTGTAAGGTGACTTTTGTTGGCTTCGTGTGATGTCAAATAAAGATTCAGTTGTGAATTAATGCCAATAAGATGGCTTTCAACTAAAACTTATTTCTGCAAATGTGGTGCAGCAGCGGTGAAGTGATATTTGATTTTTGGGGTTATGTTAACCCGTCCTAATACTGTGACCGGAGGATCTTATACTTGTGAGGATTTTAAGAGAATTGTTTTGAGTATGTGTGTGCGTGCATCTAATGCACAATATGTGATCACCGCTGTTATTGAGCGTCAAGGGAAGTGTACAAAAGTCACTGTACGCGTTAAATAATAACTTGCCACTTTATTATTTCTAATTTTTATACTCAGTTGAGCAGAGCTCACAGAGTATATTAAGTTTGATTGGATAACGGTTGTTTGTACAGGTATAAAGGAATCGAGATAGATATAGACTTCCATATATCAAAATCATCAGGATCGAAAAAAAAATTTGATTGAGCCTTGTCCGTCCGTCCGTTAACACGATAACTTGAGTAAATTTTAAGGTATCTTGATGAAATTTGGTATGTAGGTTCCTGAGCACTCATCTCAGCTCGCTATTTAAAATGAACGATATCGTACTATAACCACGCCCACTTTTTCGATATCGAAAATTTACAAAAACCGAAAAAGTGCGATAATTCATTACCAAAGACAGATAAAGCGAAGAAACTTAGTAGGTTGGTTGAACTTATGACGCAGAATAGAAAACTAGTAAAAATTTTGACAACGGGCGTGGCACCGCCCACTTTTAAAAGAAGGTAATTTAAAAGTTTTACAAGCCTTAATTTGGCATTCGTTGAAGATATCATGATGAAATTTGGCAGGAACGTTACTCCTATTGCCATATGTACGCTTAATAAAAATTAGCAAAATCGGAAAAAAAATTTTTTTTAAGTAAAATTTTAACAAAAAATTTAATATATTTACAGTATATAAGTAAATTATGTCAACATTCAACTCCAGTAATGATATGGTGCAACAAAATACAAAAATAAAAGAAAATTTTAAAATGGGCGTGGCTCCGCCCTTTTTCATTTAATTTGTCTAGGATACTTTTAATGCCATAAGTCGAACAACAATTTACCAATACTTTTGAAATTTGTTAGGGGCATAGATTTTATGACGCTAACTGTTTTCTGTGAAAATGGGCGAAATCGGTTGAAGCCACGCCCAGTTTTTATACACAGCCGACCGTCTGTCCTTCCGCGTGGCCCTTAACACGATAACTTGAGCAAAAATCGACATATGTATCTTTACTGAATTTAGTTCACGTACTTATCTAAACTCACTTTATATAAAAAATGAACGAAATCCGACTATGACCACGCCCACTTTTTCGACATCGAAAATTACGAAAAATTAAAAAAATGCCATAATTCTATACCAAATACGAAAAAAGGGATGAAACATGGTAATTGGATTGGTTTATTGACGCGAAATATAACTTTAGAAAAAATTTGTAAAATGGTTGTGACACCTACCATATTAAGTAGAAGAAAATGAAAAAGTTCTGCAGTGCGAAATAAAAAACCATTCAAATTTTGGCAGGTATTACATATATAAATAAATTAGCGGTATCAAACAGATGATGTTCTTGGTCACCCTGGTCCACATTTTGGTCGATATCTGGAAAACGCCTTCACATATACAACTACCACCACTCCCTTTTAAAACTCTCATTAATACCTTTAATTTGATACCAATATCGTACAAACACATTCTAGAGTCACCCCTGGTCCACCTTTATGGCGATATCTCGAAAAGGCGACCACCTATACAACTACCACCACTCCCTTTAAAAACCTTAATTAATACCTTTAATTTTATACCCATATCGTACAAACAAATTCTAGGGTCACCCCTGGTCCACCTTTATGGCGATATCTCGAAACGGCGTCCACCTATGGAACTAAGGATTACTCCCTTTTAAAATACTCATTAATACCTTTAATTTGATACCCATATCGTACAAACAAATTCTATAGTCAACCCTGATCCACCTTTATGGCGATATCCCTAAATGGCGTCCACCTATAGAACTATGGCCCACTCCCACATAAAATACTCTTTAGTGCCTTTCATTTGATAGACATGTCATACAAAAAAATCCAGGGTTTCCCTCGGTTCATTTTCCTACATGGTTAGTTTGCCTTATGTTGTCACCATAGCTCTCAACTGAGTATGTAATGTTCGGTTACACCCGAACTTAACCATCCTTACTTGTTTAATTAAATTTTTTAATCAAAAAGGGAATCACACACGTGCCCGAATTTAAGAAACCACGTACCTTATAAGTTCGTTGTAAAATTTGTTTGAAAAAGTCCGGTTTGCTTTGTTGTTATTTCTCACAATTGCCGTGTGGTTGTGTTCTACAGTGCTAATTGCCTTGGGGTTTTTTTCCACTTTCTCCTCACCAAGATGACTGCTGATGCTTCTACCTATGTATTTTTCCTTCGATCGCTCTTTGCGCTTTCCAAATTGGGCTTTTGTTTAATCGCTGTTGCTTGTTGTGGACTGTAATTCGATTGGTTGTTAAATTCTCGGCTTCGGAAGGACCAAGTGATTACGTGAAAGATTCGAATCTCCCAAGTAATCGCCAATGGAAAATTGAACCCAGTGAAAAGAAAAGTTAAAAAATATGAAAGATTTTAATAAATATATTCGAGTAAGGCTTTTATTGAATTGCTCCCGTTGACGGTCGTGAACCAAAAAAAAAAGGAAATCAATTGCAAAAAGGCGCTGAACCCTCAGTACAAGAGCCTTCGTTAAGTTTCCCCTTAACAAGGCACCGGTGCTAAAAGCTCATAGCGGCAAACACAAATTCGTGTTTGTGTTAGTGCATATATATTAAAGCGAAACTATTGGTCTACAGGCAGAAACAGGTATGCGGATTGATTTACGAGGGTGGGCCGAACTATTTAGGTCTCGGACCTAAACAACTGTGGTGATGCATCTAACCATAGTTTGCAACACCATGCAGTCGACTAAATACTACGCGCTTGGTTAACGCGTTCAACAAATTTTTCTACCGGCAAGGAAAGCTCATTTGTCGGATCAAATATAGGTAACGTTTTGGCTATTTCTTTTACCGAACACCTTGTGCTTGGAAAATACCATTGATACCGGAGTAGCTATATTTCGCGTTTCTATACTCGCGCCTGATTTTTCATTACTCAAATTATTCGTTTGTTGTTCTCTATCGTTTCGTTGTTGCAACAGCCTAGCAAACACAGTTAAAGAAATATTGTAGTTTTACATTAGAATTCCAATGTAGTTCTCTAATGCATTTCGAATCGAAAACTAGCTGTTAGTTCTGCTTACTCCAAGCTGGAAAAAGAAGCGGTAAAGATGGGTTTGATGGTGAATGAGGACAAAACGAAGTACCTGCTGTCATCGAGCAAAGAGTCAGCGCATATGCGCCTTGGCAACCACGCTACTGTTGGCAGCCATAATTTCGAAATAGTAAAAGACTTCGTTTATTTGGGAACCAGCATCAACATTAGCAACAACATCAGCACTGAAATCCAGCGAAGAATCAATCTTGCCAATAAATGCTACTTTGGACTAGGTAGGCAATTGAAAAGTAAAGTCCTCTCTCGGCGAACGAAAATCATACTCTACAAGTCACTTATCGTACCCGTCCTGCTATATGGGGCAGAAGCATGGACCATGACAACAGCAGATGAAGCGGCTTTGGGAGTGTTCGAGAGAAAAGTTCTTCGAAAGATTTATGGACCTCTACGCGTTGGCGATGGCGAGTACCGAAGAAGATTTAATGATGAGCTGTACGAGCTATACGCAGACATCAACATAGTCCAGCGAATTAAAACGCAGCGGCTGCGCTGGCTAGGCCATGTTATGCGAATGAAAGATGATGCTCCGGCCAAGAAAGTGTTTCTATCGGAACCCGCCTATGGAAGCAGAGGTAGAGGGCGGCCCCCACTCCGTTGGAAGGACCAGGTGGAAAACGATTTAAACTCCCTTGGTGTGACCAATTGGCGCCGGTTGGCGGAGCGAAGGAGCGACTGGCGCGCCTTGTTGGACGGCCATAACCGTTTAGACGGTTAAGCGCCAATTAAGTAAGTAAGTAAGTATCGATTATTTGCACGACATGATCAGTCATCCTTAGTATTATACAAACAAAATAAAAATAGTGAAAAGTTGTGGGGAAATATTATAAGCTGCGAAAGAAGTTTATTTCATTTATAATAATAAATACTTCTTAGTAAGTGAAAATGGACCAAAAAAAGTTAAAAAGGGAAAGCGAGCAGATTATTGAAGTGCTATTTAAATGGCATGAAGAAAACGCTTCCTCATCCGTACCTCAAACTAATGGCGAGATCAATCCTGAGGACATAAGTTGAAGCTGAAATTATAACAAAATGACTAGTACTGAAAACTGTGAAACATACCATAGGATTCTGAATTATTTTTATTTTATTATAATTTATAAGCTTATAGCCAAATAAAAGTATTTGATATAAGTAATGAAACAATGAAAATTGCGCTGATTAAATAACTGAACTTAATTGCGCATCACTTCAAGATTCTCATAGAAACCTATTAGCAATTGACGTTAGAATTCGATTGGAATTCTTACCCTTTTCTCGATATCTAGAACGAAGTCCCCTTTTTGTCGAGAATGCTATAATTCGCGACAGTTTCGCAAATCATCCTCTAACCTTTTACCTTAGAGAAACACATTGGAACTCGATTAATCTTCCAATCGTTTTCTAACCCAAATGTTTGTTGGGAGGGTAGTAAGGCTTTGCATCATTTCCCGCAACTCATCAATTTGTTGCTGCATTGTACCATTATCAACAACATCTATTTCATCGCTTTTTTCTACTTCCATCAAACGTTAAATTAAGTCTGCTTTAGTACCCGTCATCGGTTTATCTCAACTCTTAAGTTAGCTATTTTCGGCATTGCGCTCTTTGTTTACGTCTCGCTTTCTAATTAGATAATTATATGTACCCGTTTTTACTATTCTTATTAGAATTTGTTATTGTTTACGTTTTGCTATTTGTTTTGATCGTTTCGATTGTGACATCTCGTTGTCACAAACTCGCACGATTTTTTTCGTAACTACTCGTTACTTCTCTTTGTTTACATTATTTTCTTTTCAACAAACTATCTCTGATTTTCAGCTTCACCACTGATCAGTGTTGCAGGTTAGCCTTTTAGAGGCTAGATTTAGCCTTCTTTTTTGCCTTTAGCCTCGAAATTTTGGGTTTAGCTTCTTGACTTTTTTCTAGCCTTTTTTACTCCGAATGTATTTTTAAAAATTTCTAAAATAAAATAATTTCAATAGTTCCTGTGAACACCTTACTTACTTACTTACTTAATTGGCGCTTAACCGTCTAAACGGTTATGGCCGTCCAACAAGGCGCGCGAGTCGCTCCTTCGCTCCGCCAACCGGCGCCAATTGGTCACACCAAGGGAGTTTAAATCGTTTTCCACCTGGTCCTTCCAACGGAGTGGGGGCCGCCCTCTACCTCTGCTTCCATAGGCGGGTTCCGATAGAAACACTTTCTTGGCCGGAGCATCATCTTTCATTCGCATAACATGGCCTAGCCAGCGCAGCCGCTGCGTTTTAATTCGCTGGACTATGTTGATGTCTGCGTATAGCTCGTACAGCTCATCATTAAATCTTCTTCGGTACTCGCCATCGCCAACGCGTAGAGGTCCATAAATCTTTCGAAGAACTTTTCTCTCGAACACTCCCAAAGCCGCTTCATCTGCTGTTGTCATGGTCCATGCTTCTGCCCCATATAGCAGGACGGGTACGATAAGTGACTTGTAGAGTATGATTTTCGTTCGCCGAGAGAGGACTTTACTTTTCAATTGCCTACCTAGTCCAAAGTAGCATTTATTGGCAAGATTGATTCTTCGCTGGATTTCAGTGCTGATGTTGTTGCTAGTGTTGATGCTGGTTCCCAAATAAACGAAGTCTTTTACTATTTCGAAATTATGGCTGCCAACAGTAGCGTGGTTGCCAAGGCGCATTTGCGCTGACTCTTTGCTCGATGACAGCAGGTACTTCGTTTTGTCCTCATTCACCATCAAACCCATCTTTACCGCTTCTTTTTCCAGCTTGGAGTAAGCAGAACTAACAGCGCGGGTGTTTTGGCCGATGATATCAATGTCACCAGCATATGCCAGTAATTGCACGCTTTTATAGTATATTGTTCCAGTGCGGTTAAGTTCTGCAGCTAGTATAATTTTCTCCAGCATCAAATTAAAGAAATCGCACGATAGGGGTTCACCCTGTCTGAAACCTCGTTTAGTTTCGAACGGCTCGGAGAGGTCCTTCCCAATTCTGACTGAGCTGATGGTGTTGCTCAACGTCATTTTGCACAGCCGTATAAGTTTTGCGGGGAAACCAAATTCAGACATAGCGGCATATAGGCAGCTCCTTTTCGTGCTGTCAAAGGCGGCTTTAACACCTAATACCTAATAATATGAGTTCTCTACAAAAGATTAATTGGTTGAACATTTCAAAGCCAGATGTATTTTCTTACTTTGAAAAAGAGAAGTACAGTTATTCTTCAAGTCAAATGGCATTAATAGAGCTGCAGTGGCGAAAACTTATAACTATGCAATGGAAAAATGTACACTCCACCATGGAATTTTGGTCGGAAGTCCGAGAACATAAAAATGCATTAAACGAACCTCCTTTTTTAGAACTGGTCGAATTAATATTTAGTTTTTTAGTATTACCACTCAGTAACGCGGAAGTTGAAAGAATTTTTGGTGGCATGAAAATTCTGAAAACTAAATTAAGGAACAAACTAAAAATTAAAATGCTTAATGCGCTGCTTAGTATTAGATGCTCGTTAAAACGCTTATCTAAATGTTGTAATGACTTTGAAATTACCGATGATCTCATATCTATGGTAAATAGCCAAACTTTATACCCAGACTTAAGCTCTTCTGATTCTTCAGACGGGGAATATTTTATATAAATAATTAGTTTGTAATATTTTTTTATGTATATACACATATGCAATCATTTAAAGTAATTCCATGTGCTAGTCAAAGAAAATGTGCCTGATATGTTTTGAAACAGGAAGTTCTGCTTAAGTTATGTTTATAAGTTTTTATTTACAAATGTGTAAACTAAAATATAAAATATATATATATAAAGAACTTTACAACAGGCATGACGTAGCTGAATGCGTTTACAACCATTTCGACTATCGTAGGAGTGCGAGTTCGACTCCCACTCCCGGGAGAAAAGGCTTTGAAGAGATTTACAAGGTATAATCGAAACAGCTGTCGCCTTGTCCGTCCTGATGTCACGTTGTTTAAATTTTTCCCAAATTATTAAATAAATTATAAAATATAAAAAATTTAATGAATTAACCAAAAAATTTCTGGCCGTTTTTTAGCTTATTTTTTTTTACTAAAATTAGCCTTTTCTAACCTTTTTTTTCGCCAATCTAGCTTCTTTTTTTTTGCATCACCTGGCAACACTGCCACTGATGTTGTTAGTTCAATCATGATATTTGTCAAGGTTTTCTTCTTTTTCTCGAATTTCACCCTCGTTATTATTCGGTCAACTTAGGTCTACGTAATTTGTGTTTTTATATTCGTTTCGCATTTAGTTTTCCCGTAATCGTTGTTATTACACGTTCATCTCCGATTCACGTTTACTATTGTTATCACGTTTCTATAACCGTCATTATTATACGTTCAACTTCGGTTCTCAATATATATGTATTCGACTCAACATATATATTGATGCTATTCTGTACATATTTATATTCATACATAAGTACGTCTAACGTTCGTTGCAAATTCAAATTTTGCTTTATATAATGCGCGCACTGATGATGCTGACAACTCGTCAACAAACACTTTTGTGTGGCAAATGTATACACCGTTCTAAAATTTTCTCTTATTTACTCGAATGCATTTGTACATACGTATGTATGTATCCACGTTAAAGCTGTAGTTACCCACCGACATGTGTAACGTACGTTTACGTCTGCCGTACATACACACATTTGAGCGAAATTTATGCCCGTAGTGGCAACGAAAAAAATGTTGCCATCGGCCTGTTTGAATGCATGCATATGGAACCATCATCGTTTCTACTTTAATTTCGGGCGTTGTAAAAGCCTGGAATTAATATTAAATGAGTACAAATATATTACATATTTATAATCTGCACTTTTACATAATTATTTCGAATTATTTTCACAATTTTTCAAACTATAATTAGGTGTTTTTGCATAAAACTGCCAACGGTCAAAAATTAGCGCACAAAAGTGTACTAGGCAACTCTGTCTAGTGAGAGAGAGATCAGCTGACACGTTCTTACAGAAAAAAAAATTGTTTTGATTTCTACGTTCCGGGCTACGTAGGTACGTGCGGTGAACGTGGGTGAGTTTTTGTTTACATTGCACATTCATAAGATAGGTAGTGTCAGCTGACACGTTTTTTGTACATACGTTCGTGGGTATCTGCGGTTTAAGGGTTGATTTTCTGGTACCATCACGATCTTATACACATATGTACATTTGTATATATGATTTTTAATCATGTTACTACACGAATCGCATTTTTCTTTTCAACCGTATATATGTATCTTAATCGTTGGTACATATATATTGTTACGAATATTAGCAAAACTAAGGGGTGCTGCCATCTCTAAGCCGATGCTAAACAGTGATATCATGCACATCCATAGATCAGTCATTATGTATCTACATAAACGAATCAATAACTGCGTCTACACATATGTACGTATACGAGCAGCGGAGAAGCAATGCACAAACACATGCAGATATCTTATCTGAATTGCTCACATGAGAGGGCAATAATTTGTGCAAGTATTACTCAAATTTGAAGTTATAAACGTAGTTGTGGCTGGCGCTTTTGTAGCTGAAACTAACTAGTAAGTTCTGGAATGGAAAAGCCTGGAAGTATGCAATGAGAAATCAAAAAGTATAAAAGGCGCGACAGTAGAGGTGAAGAGTGAGTTTCATTTGAGCTATCAATCAGTTTGGTTGTTAAGCAAGTATAAGTGTTATTGTGAAGTACTTTAATAAAGGCCATTTTTCCATTATTCAATATAGGAGTTATTTATTCAACAGTTTGGTGATTCGAACTTAGCAGAAGGGCAAATAAGAGGATTTGCAAGTAAATGTGTTACAATTTGAAGGGCAAATAAGTGATTTACAAGTAAAATCGTTACAATATATTTTCTCAAATAACAATCAGTTTCAACACTTTTTCCGTATATTCACGCGATTCTCGAATGTATTTCACACGTGCATGCTACAACACGATCTCGACAATATTTGCGTAATACGTATTTTTACATATTCATTATTTCTTGCTCTTTTCCATCTAGGATTTTTTTCGGATTTACAATCCCCTTCTGACCTGAAAGGAAGGGTTCTGACCGGCCACTGTAGGCTGTAAATAAATTGTCAGGCGTTATTTAAACTTAAATAATAATTATTTAATTCAAGAATTTAGGTTATAAGTAACATTTTAAAATAGTTTAGCAAATTAAATATTTCATTGTGAGTGCGAACGTTCCGGCGGCTTTGATTAACTTCGATCGACTGCCTGTCGGTTAAGCGGCAGTTACCCACGAACGTACGTACGAAAAACGTGTCAGCTGACACGACCTATCTTATAAGTGTGCTATGTAAATGAAAACTCGCCGACGTGCAACGCCCGCACGTACGTAGCCCGGAATGTAGAAATCAAAACAATTTTGACTTTTTCAGTAAGAACGTGTCAGCTGATCGCTCTCTCACTAGACAGAGTTGCCTAGTAAACTTTTGTGCGCTAATTTTTGACCGTTTGCAGTTTTATGCAAAAACACCTAATTAAAGTTTGAAAAATTGTGAAAATAATTCGAAATAATTATGTAAAACCGCAGATTATAAATATGTAATCTATTTATATTTATTTAATATTGTAACGAATTTCCTGCAAATCCTCTTATTTGCCATTTTGCTAAGTTCGTATCACTAAACTGTTGAATAAATAACTCCAATATTGAATAATGGAAAAATGGCCTTTATTAAAGTACTTCACAATAACACTTATACTTTTCAACAAGCTGGCTTAATAACCAAACTGATAGCTTAAAGGAAACTGACTTTCAAAATAATACTGCTATTGCTCGCTAGATAGCCTCTCAATCGAAAACTCAAATCAAACTGAATTCCAGCGCCTCTACAATTGTCGCCTTTTATACGTGATAGTACTTTCCAAAGTACTTTCAACTGTAGTACTCCATGGAGCACCCACAGAGGATCATATGCCAAAGTACTAAAGAGGAATTGTGTCGGACAGAATTATCAGAGTGAATTTAATTTAAAATGAAAGTAAATGAAGAGGGGCAATACAACTTTTATATTTTTCACTACGAATGTTATTTAGCATTTGCGTGAATAAAGAAACTAATATTTCTCTATACTATAGTATGTATACATAAAACCAGTGCGCGGTTGCATTTTATCAGAGTTGCCATAGTAAAATTTTATTATCAGTTATTTGTATGCAATATTTTACTTTTGGCAACTCTGTTCGATCGTCATCGTGTCGTGATCACGGTCGTTAAAAAACGAGCAATGATCGGCTGATGGTGGTCCGCAAACGCATTGCAAAGGAGTATTTTTAGAGTACTCCAACATGAAGAAAATGGAACACGTAATCCAACAATTTTTGCAGGGTATCTGCAAAGAATACACACACAAATATGTTATGTACATGTACACAGACGCACACATTTGGTGAAACGTGTTTCGTACGACAAACGTCCGTACGTACGGCACACGTCGGTGGGTAACTGCAGCTTTACTGTTTAATTGCTGTCGTTGTTTTGTCGTATTCTTGCATTTTTGGCAGAGTTGCCATTAGTATCTTACTCTGGTTCTTTTGTTTTTAATGATCTAAATTGTATTTTTCTTGTATTTCGTTAGTTTTTTGAAATATAACGTATTAGGAGGGAGGGCGGCAAAAAATATAAGAGAAAATACAAGAAAAATACAGAGAAAAGTAGTGTCATATATGTACGTATAAGAAAGTATATTCGTAGAAGGCTTCTATGAATTAATTTCACACAAAGAGAAAAAAGTTTAGAATTCTAAGGAAAACGACCCAATTAATGATAATTAAAGGTGTACTGGTGGATTCTGAAAGGGCATAATGATGGAAAAATGCTTAAATCAAATGTTGTTTTCATAAAACTTTAGTTCATAGATTTTCAATCAAAGGAAAGTTCATACATATTCAAAAGGACCGAAATTGTAAAATTTACACGAGGGTAGAATGTGCAATTACGCTATCATATCTATTTATGATAACTGCTTGGATTACAGATAATCGTACTCCGAATTGTGATTATTGACACTTTTGTGTAGGTGATATAGGTATATGCAACTTCTCTGCTGTCTGTTTTAACTCAAATAGAACTATTTTATTATTTAAATAAATTTATTTTTTGAGCACTATCAGTTACTGGACTTTTTACTCAATGTAGCAATTTGCTCGCATACTTGTAAACGTATCCAACGTACGTATATACTTACTCTTGTGAGAAATTTTCCGAAATCTTGGACCCACCCTTGTATGATATAATATACGCATTATTAAAGCCAGTTAACCTAGTAAGCAGTCTCTGTCACGAGGCCCTGCATAATACCGAAGCTTAAAAGTCCGTGCATACTAAGCGACGCTGCACGAGTGACACGTTCCACAAAATATTCGCGGCATTTTTGCCTAATTGGTCAACTTGGTCGTGTCGTGTCGTCCGACTGTCGCTATGCGTACATGGTTCCATAAGAATACATGCAAAGAATATTTTGTCGCTACGTGTCGCCTCGCTTAGTGTGCAGGCACTTTAAGTTTCTATTAATGCACCCGACAATGTGAGAAATGTAGCTGCTAGATGCGGTACCCAGTCCATTGGGCAATTGGGTATTAGCAGAAATCCTGGAAGACCTGCTGTTGGCTCGTTTCTGTTGACAACCATGGATGTTTCAGGAACTATAAACTGAGGTATGTTCCTAAAATGTCAGGATAGCGGCACCACTGACCTAAAGGTAATGCCGTGGACTAAGAAAGGCATGATAAAAACCGAACCTAGCAACATTCACTACAGTGGTCAAGGAAACAAAAAGGAAAGAAGGTATCGCTGAGCTGGTTATATGGTGAAAAATAAACAAGTACTGTCACGATTGTAGAGAGAAGAGTCCATGCTCATATACTTGAAACACGCGTTATTTCGGTACTTCGTCTTTTTATATTCCACCCTCCTCAAAGACGAAAGATCCTCCAATGGCAATAGCTGCTACTATATAGTTAGATACTAATAACCAGCGCTAAAGACTCTGCCAATACGTTGGCTTATGGAATAAAATAAAGTAAGCCATAGCTTTATGTTAAAGAGAAATACTAAATTGCCATATCCAAGATTCAAAAATAAATTTTAATGGATCCTGTTTCTTCACTTCACCGAAAAGCATAAGAAGACACACTCTCTTGGAGTGCCTGTCATCATCCTCAAGCTCTGAATGATACATTTCATTCAGCCATTAAATACTTACAAAGTTCCGACAACTGACTGCTACGGTAGATCTTTTAACACATATCGTCGCTTGATGTCGCCTAACCGTTCCCACAGTCACACACGCGGCGCGTCGTCAATTCCTTCTGTTTAGTAAACTCCTTCGATCGACTTGGTTTCTTTTTCTACCACCAGGATTAAATTTTTACTTGTCTTCCAGAAAATACGGATATGGACTAATCTGGAGTCGATTCCAAAAAATAAGCCAATGACCTAAATTTTTGTGTACCAATGGCGATAAATAAATAAACCAGTCACAATGATGTTTTGGTAGCGTGTTCACCTACTACACCAAAGATTCTAATTTCAAGTCCCGAGAAAAGCAACATCAAAACATCATTTCAAAAGTTTTTTCAATTGAGAAAATATTTCTTTGTAAATATACATCCACAGTTAATGTTAAGACTCCTTTCCACTATTTAAAGCAATATTCATAATATTTATTATTTTGCACCTCAACGAGATTTGTTCTCTAATGGTGTGGAGTAGAGGTTTACGCCGATCGTTCTATTATATACCGGCGGCGGCGGCGTGGGCTGCGGTGTTCTTACTTTAAAAAGCTTGGTCTTTCGATTTAAAAAAATAATATTTAGGAACGGTTTTGTTTGTATGTAATTAAGGAAATCAACATTTGGCCATTTCGGAAAGATCCGGGGTTTTCCTCAAAATCTCGCAGATCGTTCAAAAATTTTCAGGAGTAGCTCCTTGTGGAGGGATTGTCCCTCGTTTACTTACTTCAGAGAGGCTTCGAACCTAACCCCGGTCTTTGGAATTGCTGCGTCTGCTGAAAATAAACAGAGATACATAAAATGGTCACACTTTTGTCTGTATATCTCGTGCAAAGCGTATTTTAACCTGAGGTTAACTCCTAATAATCGTCGCGAACAAAATTTCTTTAAATCATTTGTGGCTCCTTGGCAGTCACGCACAAAGGCGACTTAAGGCTCCATTACTGATACTTAGCATAGACTTGACTTGACTTGGCGTAAACTTGGCAACTTACTCACGATTATACTCCACTTAGCGCATACAATCTGGCATCATAATCAATAAATGTCAATTTATATGACAAAATGTCAAAATGAAATGGAAACAAACAAATGGCAACTCAAAATATAAACGTCACTTAGAACTTACATAGAAAATCAAAATTCAACAGACTTCTAAGTCAAGTTAAGTGTTGCAAAGTTTTGAGTAATCAGTAACATGCAATGTTCATTTAACAGAACTGTAAGTGACAGTTCTCAAGTCAAGTCAAGTCTGTGCTAAGTATCAGTAATGGAGCCTTTACGGTTGTTAGTAGTGGTCATTTAATACTCATCATACCACGAGAGCGTACAGTTTTAACGATTACCATGAATGCTGGCTTATTGTTGATCGCGCCAAAGGGCGCCTTCAATTTTTTCGGCTGTTTTTAAGAGCTACAAATTCCCGATGTGCGAACAGTAGCAATCCCGCCCACCAGTCGCTACCACGCCTCCTGATCCTCACACCATACGACAGCACAGAAGCTATAGAACTGCGACTTCGAACTCATATCTTCGTTGACGTCACTTTCCTAGAAGCTCTAGGTGTAGCTCCGAAGACTTTCTAACGGATGTTTTTGTCGCGCTATGCTGCCGAGCACCACCAGAGAAACAACTTGAAACGTTGGAGAGTGCCTATTCGGCCAAGGATGCCGCCCTCGAAATCATAAGCAGTCTAAGTGGATACCATTGCGTAACTCATGGGTGAAAACCGTATAATCCTCGGAGCATCTACATAATTAAATTTTACAATGTCCCTGGATAAAATTCTGAAGTGTAGACCAAAGATTGCAGACGTTTGTGTTCACAACATTGATTTCAATAGTCTTCGTTAAATCGAAACGATATTTTAGAATGAAAGTAGACCAATTTAAAGTTGAAAGATGTTAACTGCTGTTTTCCGGCCTTATGATATAAAAGTTCATTATGGATGACTAGTTCGACTGTCCACTACGTTAGGGTAGTAGCACACACGGTCATTAGTTCGACTGTCTTGGAAACCTTTTTCTTCACCACTTTGAGTGTTCTTGCGAAGAACAAAGCCTCACCTGGTAAAAATATGTGTCTACGTATTCACATTTGTAAAAGGAGCCGTAACGTGTAGGTGATACACAGAGCGAAATAGAATAGAACAAAAGTAAGAAGATACTCTATAGTTTTTATTTAAGAAGAATCCCTAATTACTTTTAGTGGAATTGTCTTTTTAATAAAATCAAGAAGAAATCTTCGAATATATATGTGGGTATCTCTTCGAATTAATAAAGAAGGCTTTTTTCTTATTTTTATTAGGTTATCTCAATAAATTTAATAAAAAGTTAATCTTCTAATTTTAATAAGGTTATCCCATTGAAGTTATTAAAAAGATAATCTTCTTATTTTTATTAAGTTTTCCTATTGAGTTTACTAAAAAGGTCATCTCCTTATTTTTATTTGGTATCTCATTGAATTAACTCAAAATATAATCTCCTTATTAATGTAAGGTAATCTTCTTGAATATATTAAAACTCGTCTTTGATTATAAACAAATATTCTTTGTGCGTGAAATGATTACCTACTTTTGGGAGTATCTCAGAAATATGCATGTGTTTGTGCCTTCCTCTCCGCTGTTTGTATGGACATATGGGTAGACATAATGATTGAGATGTTGATGTGCATACAAGTCACTGCTTATTAACGGCTTAGAGATGATAGTATCCCTTAATGTTGTTAATATTCGTCACAATATATAAACTGAGTTAGCGATCCACAGTCGACAACAACAAATGCGTACAGTAAAAGTAAAGTAAAATTGAGTAAGAAATTTTTTATTTATTGTAAGAAGGTATACTTTTAAATAAAATTAAAAAGATTTACCACCCAAAAATAAGTAGATATCTCTATGGAAATATCTTCGTCTCTGACTTCTGTCATCTTTTTGGTCCTCGAAGCTGTTCAAAGAGTCAATATTCTTATTTTTATGAGAATTATTTGGTTCTGTGTAATTAGACTTGGTTGACAGGCTATAATCAATGTGATTAACTCCAAGAGACTAGTTACTGGATAGGGTCGCCAACTTTAGGGAATGCCAAACCGGGAGGCTTTGATGTTGAAGGATGAAGTGTGAACATCAAAATTATCATTTAAGACGCTATTGTATAGTTTCGCAAATAAACAACAGTTGTTGGAATGTAGGCCCAAGTGATTTTTCAAACCCTTCTCATACGTACATATATCCTCAACTTAGGGATGAGGTAAGAATAATTTCAAAGGAGTGTTTATGCCCCTAGAACCTACTAAAGGATTTTGCATCACTGATTTCTCTTATTCTTTTAGCCAATCGCAATATACAATTTTAAAAAAAAATCTGCACCTTTTTTGGGCAATTTGTTTTTTTTGTTTTTACAACTTGGCAATTTGAAAACATATTCGCGGTAGCGTGCTCCGCCTACCACACCGCATGCCCTGGGTCCGCACCCCGGGCAAAGCAACATCAAAACTTTAGAAATAACGTTTTTCAATTAGAAGAAAATTTTTCTAAGCGGGGTCACCCCTCGGCAGTGTTTGGCATGCGCTTCGAGTGTATTTCTGCCATGAAAAGCTCTCAGTGAAAACTCATCTACCTTGCAGATGCCGTTCGGAGTCGGCATAAAATATGTAGTTCCCGTCCGGCCAATTTGTGAGAAAACCAAGAGCACGACGCAAATTGGAAAAGAAGCTTGGCCTTAGATCTCTTCCGAGGTTATCGCGCCTTACATTTATTTTTTTATAGTCAGTTGAGCAGAGTTCACAGAGTATATTAACTTTGATTGGATAACGGTTGGTTGTACAGGTATAAAGGAGTCGAGATAGATATAGACTTCCATATATCAAAATCATCAGTATCGAAAAAAAATTTGATTGAGCCATGTCAGTCCGTCCGTCCGTCCGTTAACACGACAACTTGAGTAATTTTTGAGGTATCTTGATGAAATTTGGTACGTAGGTTCATGGGCACTCATCTCAGATCGCTATTTAAAATGAACGATATCGGACTATAATCACGCCCACTTTTTCGATATCGAAAATTCCGAAAAATCGAAAAAGAGCGATAATTCATTACCAAAGAGGGATAAAGCGATGAAACTTGGTAGGTGAGTTGAACTTATGACGCAGAATTGAAAACTAGTAAAATTTTGGACAATGAGCGTGGCACCGCCCACTTTTAAAAGAAGGTAATTTAATAGTTTTGCAAGCTGTAATTTGGCAGTTGTTGAATATGTCATGATGAAATTTGGCAGGAACGTTACTTCTGTTACTATATGTATGCTTAATAAAAATTAGCAAAATCGGAGAACGACCACGCCCACTTTTCAAAAAATTTTTTAAGGTCAAATTTTAACAAAAAAGTTAATATCTTTACAGTATACAAGTAAATTATGTCAACATTCAACCCCAGTAATGATATGGTGCAACTAAATACAAAAATAAAAGAAAATTTCAAAATGGGCGTGGCTCCGCCCTTTTTCATTTATGTTGTCTACGATACTTTTAATGCCATAAGTCGAACAAAAATTTACCAATCCTTGTGAAATTTGGTAGGGCTTAGATTCTAGGACGATAACTGTTTTCTGTGAAAAAGGACGGAATCGGTTAAAGCCATGCCCAGTTTTTATACACAGTCGACCGTCTGTCCTTCCGCTCAACGTTAACACGATAACTTGAGCAAAAATCGATATATCTTTACTAAACTCAGTTCACGTACTTACCTGAACTCACTTTGTATTGGTGTAAAAAATTACCGAAATCCGAATACGATCACGCCCACTTTTTCGATTTCGAAAATTACGAAAAATTAAAATAATGCCATAATTCTATACCAAATACGAAAAAAGGGGCGAAACATGGTAATTGGATTGGTTTATTGACGCAAAATATAACGCTAGAAAAAAACTTTGTAAAATAAGTGTGACACCTACCATATTAAGTAGAGGAAAATGAAAAAGTTCTGCAGGGCGAAATCAAAAGCCCTTGGAGTCATGGCAGGAATACTGTTCGTGGTATTACATATAAAAATAAATTAGCGGTACCCGACAGATGATGTTCTGGGTCACCCTGGTCCACATTTTGGTCGATATCTCGAAAACGTCTTCACATATACAACTACCACCACTCCCTTTTAAAACCCTCATTAACACCTTTCATTTGATACCACAAACAAATTCTAGAGGCACCCCTGGTTCACCTTTATGGCGATATCTCGAAAAGGCGTCCATCTATAGAACAAAGGCCCACGCGCTTTCAAAATACTCATTAACACCTTTCATTTAATACCCATATCGTACAGACACATTATAGAGTCACCCCTGGTCCACCTTTATGGCGATATCCCTAAATGGCGTTCACCTATAGAACTATGGCCCACTTCCTCTTCAAAATACTCTTTAATACCTTCCATTTGATACACATGTCATACCAACACATTCCAGGGTAGAGTCAACCCTGGTCCACCTTTATAACGATATCTCGAAAAGGCGTCCACCTATAGAACTAAGGCCCACTTCCTTTTAAAATACTCATTAACACCTTTCATTTGATACCCATTTCGTATAAACAAATTCTAGAGTCACCCCTGGCCCACCTTTATGGCGATATCTCGAAAAGGCGTGCACCTATAGAACTAAGGCCCACTCCCTTTTAAAATACTCATTAACACCTTTCATTTGATACCCATATCGTACAAACAATTTGTAGTCACCCCTGGTCCACCTTTATGGCGATATCTCGAAAAGGCGTGCACCTATAGAACTAAGGCCCACTCCCTTTTAAAATACTCATTAACACCTTTCATTTGATACCCATATCGTACAAACAATTTGTAGTCACCCCTGGTCCACCTTTATGGCGATATCTCGAAAAGGCGTCCACGTATAGAATTAAGGCCCACGCGCTTTTAAAATACTCATTAACACCTTTCATTTGACACCCATGTCGTACAAACAAATTCTAGGGTCAACCCTGGTCCACCTTTATGGCGATATCCCTAAATGGCGTCCACATATAGAACTATGGCCCACTTCCTCTTAAAATACTCTTTAATGCTTTCCATTTAATATCCATGTCATATAAACACATTTCAGTGTTACCCTAGGTTCTTTTTACAACATGGTGATTTTCCTTTATTTTGTCTCCATAGCTCTCAGCTGAGTATGTAATGTTCGGTTACAACCGAACTTAGCCATTCTTACTTGTTTTATTCGAATTCATTGTTCATTAAGCTGGGTTGGTTTGCATGGACGAAAGTTAACCCATATTGCGCCATGGATTTTTCGATAGGTTTTGGGCTAAGGAAAAAAAAGTTCCACAAAACATATCCAAAAAAATTATTTTCGGGCCTGCAAAATTTGAGTTTTTTGACTTTTTTCTTTGATTTTTAAGGTTTTTTTTCATGACCCACTTAAAAAATTTTCATTTGATTTTAAAATTTTGATGTATACCCTATCCGACTCAAAATGGTCCGCTTAAAACTTTGGCGATAACAGTTTTTTGAACAAAAAAAATATCTTTTGGGTTTTAAGGAGTGTTTTGGTGAAAAAATTTATTTTTTCGCCATTTTTTTTCAAGGGTTTCTTCAGAAACGTGCAAAAGTGTTGCCGATGAAAACGAATTGGTCTCATAGTTCCTATCCCACTTAAAATTATGCGGTACAAAAAAAAATTTTTTCTTTTTTGTTTTTGGGACTTGTTTTGGTAGAAATCGATTTTTTTCATTTTCAAGGCTCCAAATCATTTTTTATGTATATGTTTCCGTTAGACCCACCAGTAAGTATACCAAAACTAGCAGACCCGGCAGACGTTGTTCTGCCCTAAATTTGGCCTATCTGCATATATTTAAATAAGCTTTTTCCATCTAACTCTGCCCTAACCCTCTACACTTTTTCCTAATTTTTTTATACTCTCCTCCCTCGGTCTTTTCGCTTCATCTCCATCTTCGTCTCATTCTATCCCTTTCTCAGTCTCCTTCTTTCTTTTCTCTTCTCTCAAGTTTTTCTCCTATTTCTTCATCTCGTATTGCCAGTCCCAGAGGGTGGTATGTATTTTGTTCCAGTTCCATTCCGAGTCTCAGGCTCAGTCCCAGTCCTACTCCTAATCGCAGTCCCAGTCCGTCTCTGGTATACTTCCCGGAAAAAAACATCGCAAATACTAATATAGGCAAATTTATATACGAAATTTCAGGCAAATCGAATAGGACGTATGTAAATAGGTATGTGGGTATTATTAATTCTAGTTTTTATTTCGGCTTCGCATGCATATTTATCAGTTTTGCCAGGTTGATGCCACTAAATCGATTATCACAATGTAAATTACTTTAAAGCTCTCAGCATAAACAACATTCTAGGGGTACCCTGGTCCACGTTTGAGCTGTATATCGAGACCCTAGCCTCCCAGTTGTATGAAAATTATCATGTACTATAGCACTCATCAACAGCTTTCATTTGATATCCATATTGATATTCATATTGTATAAAATTTCATATCCATATTCTATATCCATATTGTATAAACACATTCTAGGGGTACCCAGGTCCACGTTTTGAGCTATATATCGAGACCCTAGCCTCCCAGTTGTATGAAAATTATCCTGTACTATAGCACTCATCAACAGCTTTCCTTTAATATCCATATTAATATCCATATTGTATAAACACATTCTAGGGGTACCCGGGTCCACGTTTTGGGCTATATCTCGAGACCGTAGCCTTCCAGTTGTATGAAAATTATTCTGTACTATAGCACTCATCAACATTTTTCATTTGATATCCATATTGTATAAACACATTCTAGGGTACCCGGGTCCACGTTTTGGGCTATATCTCGAGACCCTCGCCTCCTAGTTGTATGAAAATTATCCTGTACTATAGTAATCATCAACAGTTTTCATCTGATATCCATATTGTATAAACACATTCTAGGGGTACACGGGTCCACGTTTTGGGCTATATCTCGAGACCCTAGCCTCCCAGTTGTATGAAAATTATCCTGTACTATAGCACTCATCAACAGCTTTCCTTTGATATCCATATTGTATAAACACATTCTAGGGGTACCCGGGTCCACGTTTTGATCTCAAGACCTAGGAACGTAGCAAAAAAAAAGGTAGACTTTGGCCGATTCTCAGACCTACCCAATATGCTCACAAAATTTCATGAGAATCGGTTAAGCCGTTTCGGAGGAGTTAAGCCTCTAAAACCGTGATAGAAGAATTTTATATATTAGATGACCAGGGGACGAGCTAAGTTGATTTAGTCATGTCCGTCTGTCCGTCCGTCTGCCCGTCTGTCCGTCTGTCCGTTTGTTTGAACGCAAACTAGTCCCTCAATGTTTGAGATATCTTGATGAAATTTGGTAAGCAGGCATACTTTGATGGGGATTTGACATTTGTCGGAAATGACCGGATCGGACCACTATAGCATATACCTCCCATAGAATCGATTTATCAATAGGTTTTCGCCATTTCTGCTCCATTTCTGCCTCATTTTAACAGCTAGCAACATCAAATTTTACCACAAGCTTACGCATTGGGCATAGATGGTTGTCTGAAAAAATCGTCAAGATCGGACATATTTATAATAAAAATCGATTACAACCGACTGTTCAGATAAGAGGATTTTCATAATTTTTTTCGAAATCGATTTTTATTATAAATATGTCCGATCTTGACGATTTTTTCAGAAAACTATCTATGCCCAATACGTAAATAAAAAAAAATAAATAAATGTAAGGCGCGATAACCTCCGAAGAGATCTAAGGCCGAGCTTCTCTTCAAATTTGCGTCGCGCTCCTCTTGATTTTCCCTACAAATTGGCCGGACGGGACCTACATGTTTTATGCAGACTCCGAACGGCATCTGCAAGGCAGATGAGTTTTCACTGAGAGCTTTTCATGGCAGAAATACACCCGGAGCGCTTGCCAAACACTGCCGAGGGGCGACCCCGCTTAGAAAATTTTCTTCTAATTTAAAAACCTTATTTCTAAAATTTTGATGTTGCTTGGCCCGGGGTGCGAACCCAGGGCATACGGTGTGGTAGGCGGAGCACGCTACCATCACACCACGATGGCCGCCAATACGCAAGCTTGCGGTAAAATTTGATGTTGCTAGCTGTTAAAATTAGGCAGAAATGGGGCATAAATGGCGAAAACCCTCTTATTGAACAATCGATTGCATGGGAGGTATATGCTATAGTGGTCCGATCCGGTCGATATCGACAAATGTCAAATCCCCCATCAAAATATGCCTGCTTACCAAATTTCATCAAGATATCTCAAAAATTGAGGGACTAGTTTGCGTTCAAACAAGCGGACAGACGGACAGACGGACGGAAGGACGGACGGACGGACAGACGGACATGGCTAAATCAACTTAGCTCGTCCCCTGATCATTTTGGAATTTCATATAATTTTAGATAAAAAAACAAACCATTGCGAAATTTTGCGTTTTTCTTTGTAATCGCCAACTTAAGGTCTCTATGCCTCCGCTCACGTTTGAAGCGCAGTGACCTAATAATGTAATGTCCTCAATTTAAGTCTACAATACTATATTCCAAAAAAGACAGTTATACCTGAAATGGTAAAAACCCATGCTTGCTTTCGGAATTTCCCCTTTACATTCTTGAATACGATGCATGGAATGTATGCTACACATCTCTTGTCGAATGTAAATGAAGAACTGATGCGTGCGGGGCGAAGAAAATAAGGAAAATATGAAAAAGAAGAAAGAACATATCTAAAATAGATTCAGGAAAGAAGTTGGTCTTTTGATTGATATGCCTAAGCAAAAAACCGGCAACACAAATGATGACAACACTGCCAAAAGATTCTTTGGAGATCCTGAAACAACATCAGACATAATCGGCATAAATATCCATCTTTTGAATAGGTTTCATACAATACTTTCATGCATAGGATGTGGGTTTCAAATAAATTCTGAAGCTTTTGACCACTATGTGACAGACAAGGGTACTATATTTATCGGAATATGCTTGGTACAATATGCCAGTGAGCATACATAAAATTCTGTTTCATGAAAAGAGTATAATCGTGTCTGCTATTCCTCCTATTGGTCAACTTTCGGAAGAAGCTCAAGAGTCCAGAAACAAAGATGCACGAAACTAGCGTGAACTTTTCACCACAAAAAAGTCAAGAAGTTGTAGTAACTTGGATTAGCTGCACAGATTGCTGATATCGTCAGACCCGTTCATAAACAGTTTGCGGAAAACCCTAGGCGAGCATTAACGAGTGAAGTTATTGGCTTATTATCTGAACCACAGCATGTCGACGATATTGACTCCGACTAACTTTATACCAGTTAAAATATCACTTTTTATTTATAAGTATGTATGTATTTCGATTCAGTTTTAACAAATATATGTACCTATGTTGTGCATGAATTTGAAAACAAAATTTTTTTAAATATTAATCAAAAGCCTCTAAGCTAAAGTTAAGAAATATAAACGATTTTTATTTATATTTGAGTAGTAGTAGGGAAAAGGGGATTCTAGACCAAATGGTGAAAGGAAAAATGTGAAAGGAAAAGTATATACACACCGACACACATGTATATACAGCAAAACAATTTCGTTGCCTACATTTAGGCGCATACATTTTTCCGTTTGTGTTCAGTTCTTCCGGTTTGTGTTCTGGCTGATGTATAAGAAAAAGCTTAGAGCTTTTTGCTTTTAGCAGAGCTTAGCCGTTCAGGAGAGAATCGTTAAATGGGGGGCCCGACATTTTTAAAGGGTCGCAAATTTTTAAATGTTCCCTAATATTTCTAATGAGCACTAAACTTCGCCCAAGCCGTTTTAAAGAGTCCATTAGATTTCTAGAGAGCCCCTTGACTTTGTCTTGTATACATACTGTCCCATATATATGCTTGTGAGAATTTCATAATTAACTAAAGGGTATCTTAATATTGAACTTATAATTTTCCATTATTGAACATTTTGTTTGGCATTTTATAGATTGTAAGTTTGCGTGTACATGCTAGTCCATATATATGCATGTGAGAATTTCATAATTAACTAAAGGTTATCTTAATATTGAACTTATGATTTCTTTATCACAATGTTTTGAGTTTTTGTTTTGTATTTCAATAAAACACGTTCTCACATTGATTACAACCACTTGAGCTCCTTAAACATGACAGCATATAAATTATATATATATATATCAACAAACCGAAAAATACATACCGACACAGACACACCCATCCGTATACATACATTTAGATAAGGGCTACTTGTCTCAATGCATATAAATTGGACATCTTTTCGGTAAAAAATGTAGTATATTGTTTAAAGCCGCTCAACACTCATCTATATTTCACGGATAAACATTTTGCAAGGATTTTCCACCGTGTTTAACCACTTCTAGTAAACAGTAATAAACTTTAATACTTATACATCGTTACTTCTTTAACACCGTTGCTTATTGTAGGCATATTCCACATTATGAATCAAGCTCTTAAGGATTTAAAAGCAATTTCAAAGGAAAAAAACTCGAAAAAGCCAATTAAAAAAAAAATAAAAATGTATCCGAGTAGTTCTTGTGAAAAGATATATACTCGGAAGAGTTTTGTTAGACATATTACAAGGAAACATCAAGTTATAAAAAAATCCCACATTTTTTGCGAGCAATGTTAAATTCAAGTGAAACAAAATGTATGGGCAGCACACTTGAGAACAAATATGCATAAAAAGAATTGTATGCATAATGTAAATAGTAATGTTAAATGTATTAACGATATGTTTAATAATCGTATTGAGGCATACGTTTTGGAAAACGATCAACCCAATGATTTAATAGTTGAACATTTTTTTGAAAAACATTTTAACGAATTATCTGCACTTTTACAGAAATCTACAGAAAAGCATGAAAGCATTAAATTTAACTTTGAATTATTTTGTAAATATATCCAAATAAAAGAAAATATTGAAGAATTTTCTATAATGTCACACCAAACATTAATGATTGAAGCATTTATGGAGAACAATAATGTTGGTGAAATAATTAAGGAAAAGTTTAGTAAATTGATTGAAAAAATTAAAACATTTCAAGAGCGAGATAGTGGTTGAAGTCTAAGTGAAATTATCCATCTAGAAGTAAACATAAGTAAATACCAACCAATTAGAGGCTCATTATATATACCACTACCAAAGGTAATAGCAGATAAAAAAGCTTTTATTATGTTAACAATGATATATATTGCTTTAAGTGGGCCATAATTTCATCTTTTTTCCAACCCTCAACACATGGACAAAGGTGTTCTTGATATCACATTAGAAATATCCAAGATTCCATTATAACTTTAATCTATACTATAATAAATCTCTAGAAAATCGTGTCTGTACATCCAAGATTTCTCAAAAAAAAATGAGTGTACTTGACGTTTGGAATGTCGTAGAATCCATCGGCGCCACTTTTTTCTGTTTGTCTGTTTTTCTGTATGATATCGATAATCTCGGAAACTAACGAATGGACTTTTATGAAACTTTCACAGATGGATACCCTGTAATCCAGAAGGGAATATGAAACTTATTTCATTAAAATCGCGTGAGAAACAAAAAAGATATAGTTGTTTAAGTTATAATTAAGCTACTTTTAAGGATTTTTTTTTTGAAAAACGAAGGAAAAAGCACTTAGTTTCCAAACAAATATCAAAGAATGCCTTTGCAAAGTTTTTTTTCAATTTCATATAAATAAAAAATCAAATTCATGAATAGATACAGTGGCGTACCAAAAAAAATTATTTCACGCTGCCATATTACGATAATCGGTTAAAATGAGGTTACCTAAAACCTCTAAATATGCGTACAATATGGGCATCAAACAATAGAGGAAGGTCAAAGGTTTCATTTGAATTTTGTGATATTTCGATAAATTAATCGATAACTGAGTTATCGGTCAAAATGTATTTGCTCCAAAATCTAAAAATTTGCCTACAATAGAAATAATTTTAGCTAAGATTTTAAACCTTTTACACGCGTTAATCAGGGACTCAAACCTTTTGGTGCAATTCGATTTATCTATTCGCTGACAGGTGGCGCAAAGTTTTCGTGTGTACTGCGATGCTTTGGTAGGTGCGCGATTGGTTGTCGTACACATACACTAAATAAAGTTTTCGTAAATGCTATAATGCTAAATGTCGGAAAGATTATTTGTTATGTGCCCATTTTATTTTCATTGTATTATTTTTGGAAACACTATGCCCAAAAAGCGTTCAAATTTATCTAAACGCACTAAAGCTGCTAAGAAGTTAAGACTAATGCGATCACAAGAATCGAGTGAAAATTATGAAACGAGGCTTTCGGCAAATAGAGAACGTATGGCATTTATCAGGTCTATGGAAACTCCTTCCGAAAGTGATATGTGCCGACATATTGACAGGGAACGCCATGCTTTGTCGCGCGAATTGGAAGCACCGCACGAAAGAGAAATTCGTCTTAGTTTGCAGCAAGTTAGGACTAATTTAAATTGATTTTTTGAAAGCAGTGAAGGTCGACATACACGACTCAGCACTGACCGAGAGCACCATGTATTGTCTCGAAGTTCTGAACCTGTTGTCGAGAGAGAGTCCCGGCTAAATGATCAGCGTATCTGCTCCGCAAACTTAAGGTCACAGGAAACAAGTGATCAAGGGGACAATAGGCAGATGGCTGATCGTGAAAGTCACGCGCTGTCTCGCGAATTAGAAACTTCCCCTGAGAGAGAAATTCGTTTAAGGACGCAGGAAGTTAGGACAAATTTAAATCGCTTCTTTGAAAATGAAGAAAAACAACTTATACGACTCAGCAATGACCGAGAGCGCCACATATTGTCTCGAGGTTCTGAACCTGTTGTCGAAAGAGAATGCCGTTTAAATGATCAACGCATCCGCTCAGCAAACTTAAGGTCACAGGAAACAAGTGACCAAAGAGCCAATAGGCAGATGGCTGATCGTGAAAGTCACGCGCTGTCTCGCTAATTGGAAACCTCCCCTGAGAGAGAAATTCGTTTAAGTACGCAGAAAGTTAGGACAAATTTAAATCGCTTCTTTGAAAATGAAGAAGAACAACTTATACGACTCAGCAATGACCGAGAGCGCCACATATTGTCTCGAGGTTCTGAACCTGTTGTCGAAAGAGAATGCCGTTTAAATGATCAACGCATCCGCTCAGCATACTTAAGGTCACAGGAAACAAGTGACCAAAGGGCCAATAGGCAGATGGCTGATCGTGAAAGTCACGCGCTGTCTCGCGAATTAGAAACCTCCCCTCAGAGATAAATTCGTTTAAGTACGCAGCAAGTTAGGACAAATTTAAATCACTTCTTTGAAAATTAAGAAGAACAACTTATACGACTCAGCAATGACCGAGAGCGCCACATATTGTCTCGAGGTTCTGAACCTGTTGTCGAAAGGGAGTCCCGGTTAAATGAGCAGCGCATCCGCCCAGCATGTCCAAGGTTATGCCAAACAAGTAATGAAAGGGTCGATATGTTGAACGCCGATTGTGAGCATAGGACATCCGAAACGTTTTCGCATCGTGAGGAACGTTTGATAAATGATCGACATCGCCATAACATTACTAGAATGCTGGAAAGTAGCAACCAACAACGCAGCAGTATAGTTATGACTGCAGAAAATTACGAACGCCTACGTGAAGATCAAGAAATATAAAGGGCCAACGGGAGGGAAAGAATACGCGGAATACGGCAGTTGGAGGCAGAGGAAAATCGCCAAGTTCGCCTGCATGTTGACCGCGTGCGACATACGCTAAATAGGGAACAAAATGACTCTGAAGAGCTTCCCCAAAATATTGATGTAGGTAACGGCTTACTCTCCTGGATTACTAAGACAAAAAGTGCTTTTGCATATAACCCTTTAGTAGATTATGCTAAATACTCATTAATTGGCGAAATGAATTTGAAATGCAGATTTTGTGAAGCCCTTAAATTCCAAAAAGAAACGGATGGAATGTGTTGTTCCAATGGAAAGGTCAGTTACGAAATTTTCCTAAATCCGCCTGAAGTTTTGAAAGCTCTGCTCAACGGTGATCACTTGCAGTCAAAGCACTTTTTAGAAAACATTCGTGCGTATAACAGTGCATTTCAAATGACATCTTTTGTAGCAAAACAAGTGACGGAAGGACCTTTTATGCCTACCTTCAAAGTCCAAGGGCAGGTTTATCACCTTATTGGTTCACTGTTACCCGAGAATGAGTCAAAGTTCCTGCAAATATATTTCGTAGCGAATTATGAAGATCAGGCGGCTATTAGAAATGAAAACTTCCCACAACTTAATCGTAGTCTGATATCTATTCTGCAAAATATGTTACATGATGTAAATCCATACGTTCGCGATTTTAAAAATGCCCTTGATTTCGTTCCCGAAGAGCAAAATAATAATTATAAATTTGTAATATGTGCTGATAAAAGGACCGCAACAGAACATCTAAGAAGGTACAATCCTCCTACTACAAATGAAGTTGCAGTTGTTTTAGTTGACCAAGAGTGTGAAAGGCGCGATATTGTTTTGCGCACTCATGACGATCGTCTTCATCGTATACACGAGACACATCGATCATACGATGCGCTTCAATACCCATTAATTTTTTGTCACGGGGTAGATGGATATAACTTTGAATTACATCAAATTAACCCTACTACTAGATTGCCAAACCCACATAAAAAGTTGTCGTCACAACAATTTTATGCATACATGCTACAGATAAGAGCAAACAGTTTTGTATACTTGCAAAGATTTCGTGGAATATTTAATCAGTTTATCGTCGTATGTATGCTAAAATTGAAACCGAGCGTTTGGTTTTCATACGGACTAATCAAAGAAGTTTGCGTGCTGAGGAGTATGTGCACTTACGTGATGCTATGCAACAAGATGTAGGTACAGACAATTTGGGCAGATTAGTAATACTTCCGTCCAGTTTTACGGGAGGTCCACGATACATGCACGAACGTACACAGGATGCTTTTTGCTACATTAGAAAAATGGAAAGCCTGATCTCTTTATAACGATGACAACAAATCCGAAGTGGGCTGAAATTACACAGCAACTTTTGCCTGGTCAAGATGCATACGATCGGCACGACATAATAGCTAGAGTGTTCCACTTAAAACTTAAAACTCTAATACGCCTAATTACAAAGGAGAATCTGTTTGGGTCAGCTTTGTGCTTTATGTACAGCGTTGAATGGCAAAAACTAGGTCTACCACATGCACATGTTCTTCTCTGGTTGGAAGACAAAATACGCCCTAACGATATTGATGATGTGATAAGTGCCGAATTTCCAGACAGCAACACAGATGCCACACTATTTGACTTAGTAAGAACACACATGGTCCATAGTCCTTGCGGGATATGAAATAGCAACTCTCCATACATGCAGGACGGCCGATGCCCGAAAGATTATCCACGGGCACTTATAGAACACACTATAACGGGAGAGGATGGATATCCCTCTTATCGGCGACGGTCCCCAGAAAAAGTGGATTTACTGCCACTTTAAGATTACGTGGTGAAGATATAATTTTTGACAATAGATGGGTCGTACCATATTCACCTGTACTCTCCAAAACGTTTCAGGCCGACATCAACGTGGAAGTGTGCAGTAGTGTATCATCCATTAAATATATATACAAGTATATAAATAAGGGCAGTGACCAGGCAACGTTTGCGTTAAGGAATGAGAATGACGAAATAACTACATTTCAATCAGGGTGTTATATAAGCTCTTCAGAAGCCGTTTGGAGAATATTAAGCTTTCCCATTCATGAGCGATATCCCCCTGTAGTGCATTTGGAGGTTCATCTAGAAGTAGGGCAAAGGATATACTTCAATTGCGAAAACGTGACAGATCGAGTAGAAAACCCGAGGCAAACCACTTTACTGGCATACTTTCGGCTTTGCGAAAGAGACAGGTTTGCGAGGACATTAATGTATGAGGAGGTTCCCTCTTATTACACGTATGATAAGCAAAGAGGTGTTTTTAACCACAGGAAACGGGGCAGGTCTGTAGATGGGAAGCCAGGAATTTTTAAGGAACATGTCATTGGACGTGTATATATGGTTCATCCGAAAAATGCCGAGTATTTTTATTTGCAGTTGTTGTTGCATACAGTACGAGGACTTACTACCTTTTCGGACCTTCGCACTTTTTTGGGAGTTGAATATCCCACTTTCCGCGATGCTTGCCGAGAACGCCACTTGCTTGACGATGACAAGCATTGAGATGATGCTATAACCGAAGCAAGCATTAGTGACAGTCCAAGCCGGTTGCGACATTTGTTTTGCGTTTTAGTGGTATTTTGTTCTCTATCGAATCCTATGGCTCTGTGGGTAAAACACAAGGATAAGCTGTCAGAAGACTATCTCAAAAGCATGCGACGCCATATTGAAGGGGAAATTAACAACGTAATGCGGGACAGAGCTGTTAATCAATGCTTAATCGAACTTCAGAATACAGTTTTATCAATGGGGGGGAGGACTTTCTATCCCAATACGGCTTACCCGAACCATCTATAGACGGTGAACGCGTGAACAGGGAATACGCAAGCGAAATTTCGTATAATCCTACAGAACTTGCGGACACTCTACGTAATGGCATTCAACGTTTAACGGATGAGCAAAGAGGAGTATTCGAACGCGTTTGTTATAGTGTCGATAATGAAGTAGGTGAGATTTTGTTTTTAGATTCCCCTGGTGGGACAGGAAAAACTTTCCTAACTAAAATTGTTTTGGCAAAGGTGCGAGCTCAAGGCAAAATAGCTCTGTCAGTGGCTTCATCTGGTATAGCTGCAACTTTATTACCTGGTGGTAAAACTGCCCATTCCATGTTCAAAATCCCCATACACTTAGATATCAATGAATATCCAATGTGCAACATAGCAAGAAATTGCGAAAAAGCCAGCTTTATTCGTGACTGTGTGTTGGTAATATAGGATGAATACACCATGGCGAACCAGACAGCCGTAGAAGCTGTGGACAGAACGCTGAGGGATATACGCCAAAATGACCAAGTTATGTGTGGTGTTACTTTTCTCTTTTGTGGAGATTTTCGGCAGATACTACCGGTCATACCACGCGATACAAGAGCAGATGAAATACGAGCATGTTTGAAGAGCTCATATTTATGGTGTAACATTAAAGAATGCATTTAACAGAAAATATGCGCGCTCGAATCGGAGGCAACATAAATGCGCAGAACTTCCCCGAAACTTTGCTAAAGATTGGAAATGGTACATACCCCGAAGAAGAGGGCAAATTTACACTCCCCGATAATTTCTGCCGTACCGTACATTCTTTGCAAGAACTAATTTCTACTGTTTATAATGATCTAGGAGTCTCTCATGATAACTTTTAGCTTTTCGAGAGGGCTATCTTGACGCCACGAAATGACCAGGTTTTGAAAATCAATTCGTATATACTCAACGATATTCAGGGATAGGAGGTCGAATACTTTTCAATCAACAGAGTTTTGGAGCAAGATGACTCAACAAATTTCCCTGTGGAGTTTCTAAATAGCCTTAGTGCACCTGGACTTCCATCCCATAAAATTATTTTGAAAATCGGCGCAACAATTATTCTGTTGCGTAACCTAAGCCCACCAAAATTGTGCAATGGAACGAGGCTCAAAGTTGTTTCTCTGAAACAAAATGTAATTGAAGCAGAAATTTTGACAGGCAGTGGCAGAGGAGAGAGAGTCTTTATACCACGTATCCCCCTTATACCAAACAACTTTCCCTTTAGATTTAAACGTATTCAATTCCCGGTGAGCCTTTGCTATGCTATCACAATCAACAAAGCACAAGGCCAGACGATGAGTGTTGTGGGCGTTAATCTGACTGTGAGTTGCTTTTCTCATGGCCAGCTTTACGTGGCGCTCTCACGTGTTAGTGAAGCAGACAAATTAATCGTCTATGTTCCTAACATTTCCACATCAAACGTTGTTTATAAGGAAGCATTATAAAACAATTCTTTTTTTTAAATAAGCATTAAAAATGTTAAATTTTGTATTACAAGTTAACTCTCCACACATACACATACATTCAAACTGAAGAGCTTGGAATAATTTTGTTTTATGTGTGCTAAGTATGTAAGCATTCACTTTTATAATAATCATAATGCTATATATGTATGTATGCGCATAAGTTATTCTATAACAGTTTTATATAATTCGCCCTAATGTATGCAACAATTAAAAATTAGAAAGTCGTAAAAGCTATCAAAATGAATTCTTTTAAAATTATTCACTCAACAAAAAAGTATTATTTTTTCCAACCTAATTTGTAAAAACTAACAATTTTAAAAATGTGTACGTAGTTTTTTTGTCAAACTCAACGATTTTGCAAGCGAAATAAACATGTATGTACCCATATATAAAAACAACTTTCTTTTATTCTCTGGTATATCAACAGGATCTGTAAGTATTTTCTGTTTTATATTTTGAATGTGCATGTATATGTATGTAAGTTACGGCTTATAACTTTTAACCGATTGAAGCAATATTTACTGATTTTATTGCATGCTTTAGTGGTAAGCTTAGACAAAAGAACTGAAAATAAGATATGGTAATAGAAATGTGGTGGAAGAGTGAAGAAAATACCGAAAAGAGGTTGAGCGCGAGATAAGAAGAACGGGGTCGCCAGAAAAAGGCACAGAGTAAAATAAGTGGGATGGACCACGCAATAAAAGGGGAGGAGGGATAATGTGGGAAAATAAATATTGTTTTTTATAAACGGAGCCTGCACATAGTTTCGTGATTTAGTTTAGCAGAAATGTTTTTAAATTTGTTAAGTTAAAGACCCAAGATATCGATATTTAAAAAAAAATAAGGGCCACTTTAATATAAATACGCATCCCGAACAACGTCGGGTACCCTGCTAGTTAATAATAAAGTAGTCAATTTTGAAAATTTATAATGTTTCCCATTACAAATAAAATATGTTGAAATATTTGAATCAAATAATCCAGATATTACTGTAAATGTGTTTGATATAGAAGACAATTTGGTAGTAGAATCCTATTATTTAACAAAAGAAGAAAAATCAAATCACATTAATCTTATTTTTTATACAGTGATGATTTCAATGAAAGCCATTATGTTTAAGTAGATTAATGAGGGATCAAGTTACATAAGAATAAATTTTATTTTTGAAATACATGTCTAATACATTTTAATAAGGAAGCAAAATTACTAACCCATAAAAAGCATTGTAGAAAAATATTAACACGCATGCCTACACCCGAGAAAAAAATGCTAAAATTTGAAAATTTCAAAAAACAATTAGATGTACCATTTATTATATATACAGATTTCGAATGTATTCTAAAACCAATAGATATTCAAAATTCTAGTAGGGCTCAATGTGTACATGTACATGTGTATGCCTATTTATACTCAGTTGAGCAGAGCTCACAGAGTATATTAACTTTGATTGGATAACGGTTGGTTGTACAGATATAAAGGAATCGAGATAGATATAGACTTCCATATATCAAAATCATCAGTACGGAAAAAAATTTGATTCAGCCATGTCCGTCCGTCCGTCCGCCCGTCCGTCCGTCCGTCCGTTAACACGATAACTTGAGTAAATTTTGAGGTATCTTGACGAAATTTGGTATGTATGTTCCTGGACACTCATCTCAGATCGCTATTTAAAATGGACGATATCGGACAAAACCACACTCACTTTTTCGGTATCGAAAATTTCGAAAAATCGAAAAAGTGCGATAATTCATTACCAAAGACGGATAAAGCGATGAAGCTTGGTAGTTGGGTTGAACTTATGACGCAGAATAGAAAATAAGTAAAATTTTGGACAATGGGCGTGGCACCGGCCACTTTTAAAAGAAGGAAATTTAGAAGTTTTGCAAGCTGTAATTTGGCAGTCGTTAAAGATATCATGATGAAATTTGGCAGGAACGTTACTCCTATTACTATATGCATGCTTAATAAAAATTAGCAAAATCGGAGAACGACCACGCCAACTTTAAAAAAAAAATTTTTTTAAAGTGAAATTTTTACAAAAAATTTAATATCTTTACAGTATATAAGTAAATTATGTCAACATTCAACTCCAGTTATGATATGGTGCAACAAAATACAAAAATAAATGAAAATTTCAAAATGGGCGTGGCTCCGCCCTTTTTCATAAAATTTGTCTAGGATAATTTTAATGCCATAAATCGAACAAAAGTTTACCAATCCTTGTGAAATTTGGTAGGGCTTAGATTCTAGGACGATAACTGTTTTCTGTGAAAAAGGGCCAAATCGGTTGAAGCCACGCCCAGTTTTTATACACAGTCGACCGTCTGTCCTTCCGCTCGGTCGTCAACACGATAACTTGAGCAAAATCGATATATCTTTACTAAACTCAGTTCACATAATTATCTGAACTCACTTTGTATTGGTATAAAAAATGGCCGAAATCCGACTATGACCACGCCCAATTTCTCGATATCGAAAATTACGAAAAATTAAAAAAATGCCATAATTCTATACCAAATACGAAAAAGGGGATGAAACATGGTAATTGGATTGGTTTATTGACGCAAAATATAACTTCAGAAAAAACTTTGTAAAATAGGTGTGACACCTACCATATTAAGTAGAAGGAAATGAAAAAGTTCTGCAGGGCGAAATCAAAAGCCCTTGTAATCATTGCAGGAATACTGTTCGTGGTATTACATATATAAATAAATTAGCGGTACCCGACAGATGAAGTTCTGGGTCACCCTGGTCCACATTTTGGTCGATATCTCGAAAACGCCTTCACATAGACAACTACCACCACTCCCTTTTAAAATTCTTATTAATACCTTTAATTTGACACCCATATTGTACAAACACATTAAAGAGTCACCCCTGGTCCACATTTATGGCGATATATTGAAAAGGCGTCCACCTATAGAACTAAGGCCTCCCTTTTAAAATACTCATTATCACCTTTCGTTTGATACCCATATTGTACAATCGCATTCTAGAGTCACCCCTGGTCCGCCTTTATAACGATATCCCGAAAAGGCGTCCACCTATAGAACTAAGGCCCACTCCCTTTTAAAATATTCGGTAACACCTTTCATTTGATACCCATATCGTAAACAAATTCTAAAGTCACCTCTGGTCCACCTTTATGGCGATATCTCGAAAAGGCGTCCACCTATAGAACTAAGGCCCACTCCCTTTTGAAATACTCATTAACACCTTTCATTTGATACCCATATCGTACAAACACATTCTAGAGTCACCCCTGGTACACCTTTATATGGATATCTCGAAAAGGCGTCCCACATAGAACTAAGGCCCACTCCCTTTTCAAATACTCATTAACACCTTTCGTTTGATACCCATATTGTTTGTACAAACGCATTTTAGAGTCATTCCTGGTCCACCTCTATGGCGATATCTCGAAAAGGCGTCCCTCATAGAACTAAGGCGCACTCCCTTTTCAAATACTAATTAACACCTTTCGTTTTATACCCATATTGTACAAACGCATTTTAGAGTCATCCCTGGTCCACCTCTATGGCGATATCTCGAAAAGGCTTCCACCCATAGACCTAAGGCCCACTCCCTTTTAAAATACTCATTAACGCCTTTCATTTGATACCCATATCGTACAAACAAATTCTAGAGTCACCCCTGGTCCACCTTTATGGCAATATCTCGAAAAGGCGTCCATCCATAGAACTAAGGCCCACTCCCTTTTAAAACACTCATTAACACCTTTCGTTTGATACCCATATTGTACAATCGCATTCTAGAGTCACCACTGGTCCACCTTTATAACGATATCCCGAAAAGGCGTCCACCTATAGAACTAAGGCCCAATCCCTTTTAAAATACTCATTAACACCTTTCATTTACTACCCATATCGTACAAACAAATTCTAGAGTCACCCCTGGTCCACCTTTATAGCGATATCTCGAAAAGGCGTCCACCTATAGAACTAAGGCCCACTCCCTTTTAAAATACTCATTAACACCTTTCAATTGATACTCATATCGTACAAACACATTCTAGAGTCACCCCTGGTCCACCTTTATGGCGATATCCCGAAAAGGCGACCACCTATAGAACTAAGGCCCACTCCCTTTTCAAAAACTCGTTAACACCTTTCGTTTTATCTGGTCCACCTCTATGGCGATATCTCGAAAAGGCGCCCACCTATAAAACTAAGGCCGACGCCCTTTTAAAATATTCATTAACACCTTTCATTTGATACCCATTTCGTACAAACAAATTCTAGAGTCACCCCTGGTCCACCTTTATGGCGATATCTCGGAAGGGCGTCCACCTATAGAACTAAGGCCCACTCCCTTTTAAAATACTCATTAACACCATTCATTTGATACCCATATCGTACAAACAAATTCTAGAGTCACCCCTGGTCCACCTTTATGGCGATATCTCGAAAAGGCGTCCACCCATAGAACTAAAGCCCACTAACTTTTAAAATACTCATTAACACCTTTCATTTGATACCCATATTGTACAAACAAATTCTAGAGTCACCCCTGGTCCACCTTTATGGCAATATCTCGAAAAGGCGTCCATCCATAGAACTAAGGCCCACTCCCTTTTAAAACACTCATTAACACCTTTCGTTTGATACCCATATTGTACAATCGCATTCTAGAGTCACCACTGGTCCACCTTTATAACGATATCCCGAAAAGGCGTCCACCTATAGAACTAAGGCCCAATCCCTTTTAAAATACTCATTAACACCTTTCATTTACTACCCATATCATACAAACAAATTCTAGAGTCACCCCTGGTCCACCTTTATAGCGATATCTCGAAAAGGCGTCCACCTATAGAACTAGAGGCCCACTCCCTTTTAAAATACTCATTAACACCTTTCAATTGATACTCATATCGTACAAACACATTCTAGAGTCACCCCTGGTCCACCTTTATGGCGATATCCCGAAAAGGCGACCACCTATAGAACTAAGGCCCACTCCCTTTTCAAATACTCGTTAACACCTTTCGTTTTATCTGGTCCACCTCTATGGCGATATCTCGAAAAGGCGCCCACCTATAAAACTAAGGCCGACGCCCTTTTAAAATATTCATTAACACCTTTCATTTGATACCCATTTCGTACAAACAAATTCTAGAGTCACCCCTGGTCCACCTTTATGGCGATATCTCGGAAGGGCGTCCACCTATAGAACTAAGGCCCACTCCCTTTTAAAATACTCATTAACACCATTCATTTGATACCCATATCGTACAAAAAAATTCTAGAGTCACTCCTGGTCCACCTTTATGGCGATATCTCGAAAAGGCGTCCACCCATAGAACTAAAGCCCACTACCTTTTAAAATACTCATTAACACCTTTCATTTGATACCCATATCGTACAAACAAATTCTAGAGTCACCCCTGGTCCACCTTTATGGCGATATCTCGAAAAGGCGTCCACCTATAGAACTAAGGCCGACGCCCTTTTAAAATATTCATTAACACCTTTCATTTGATACCCATATCGTACAAACAAATTCTAGAATCACCCCTGGTCCACCTTTATGGCGATATCTCGAAAAGGCTTCCACCTATAGATCTAAGGCCGACGCCCTTTTAAAATATTCATTAACACCTTTCATTTGATCCCCACATCTTACAAACAAATTCTAGAGGCAGCCCTGGTCCACCTTTATGGCCCACTCCCTCTTAAAATATTCTTTAATACCTTCCATTTGATACACATGTCATACAAACACATTCCAGGGTTACCCTAGGTTTATTTTCCTACATGGTGATTTTCCCTTATTTTGTCTCCATAGCTCTCAACTGAGTATGTATTGTTCGGTTACACTCGAACTTAGCCTTCCTTACTTGTTTTTATTCACCTTGGGTTATTTTTATACTCAGTTGAGCAGAGCTCCCATAGTATAATAACTTTGGTTGGATAACGGTTGGTTGTACAGGTATAAAGAAATCGAGATAGATATAGACTTCCATATATCAAAATGATCAGTATCGAAAAAAATTTGATTGAGCCATGTCCGTCCGTACGTCCTTCCGTCCATTAGCACGATAACATGAGTAAATTGTAAAGCATCTTGATGAAATTTGGTATGTAGGTTCCTGGGTACTCATCTCAGATCGCTACTTAAACTGAACGATATCGAACTATAACCACGCACACTTTTCCGATATCGAAAATTTCGAAAAACCGAAAAAGTGCGTTAATTCATTACCAAAGACGGATAAGGCGATGAAACTTGGTAGGTGGGTTGACCTTATGACGCAGAATAGAAAATTAGTAAAATTTCGGACAATGGGCGTCGCACCGCCCACTTTTAAAAGAAGGTAATTTAAAAGTTTTGCAAACTGTAATTTGGCAGTCGTTGAAGATATAATGATGAAATTTGGTAGGAGCACTACTATATGTGTGCCTAATAAAAATTAGAAAAATCAGATGAAGAACACGCCCACTTTTGAAAAAAAAAAATGTTGAAAGTGAAATTTTACAAAAAAATGTAATATCTTTACAGTATATAAGTAGACTAATCAACATTCAACTCCAGTAATGGTGGAACAAAATACAAAGATAAAAGAAAATTTCAAAATTGGCGTGGCTCCGCCCTTTTCACATAATTTCTCTACAATACTTTTAATAACATAAGTCGAACATATATTTACCAATCCTTGTGAAATTTGGTACGGTCATAGATCCTATGACGGTAATTGTTTTCTATGAAAATTCTGTGAATTAAAACAATGCCATAATTCTATACCAAATACGAAAAAATTATTACATATATAAATAAATTAGCGGTACCCGAGAGATGATGTTCTGGGTCACCCTGGTCCACAATTTGGTCGATATCTCGAAAGCGCCTTCACATATACAACTAAGGGCCACTGCCTTTTAAAACCCTCATTACTTACTTACTTACTTAATTGGCGCTTAATCGTTTAAACGGTTACGGCCGTCCAACAAGGCGCGCCAGTCGCTCCTTCTCTCTGCCAACCGGCGCCAAATGGTCACACCAAGTGATTTTAAATCGTTTTCCTGGTCCTTCCAACGGCGGCTTCCATAGGCGGGTTCCGATAGAAACACTTTCTTGGCCGGAGCGTCATCTCTCATTCGCATAACATGGCCTAGCCAGCGCAGCCGCTGCGTTTTACTTCGCTGGACTATGTTGATGTCTGCTGCTTGCATAGCACGTACAGCTCATCATTAAATCTTCTTCAGTACTCGCCATCTCCAACGCGTAGAGTTCCATAAATCTTTCGAAGAACTTTTCTCTCGAACACTCCCACAGCCGCTTCATCTGATGTTGTCATGGTCCATGCTCTTAAAATATTCTTTAATACCTTCCATTTGATACCCATGTCATATAAACACATTCCAGGGTTACCCTAGGTTCATTTTCCTATGTGGTGATTTTCCCTTATTTTGTCTTCAAAGCTCTCAGCTGAGTATGTAATGCTCGGTTACACCCGAACTTATCCTTCCTTACTTGTTTTTATTCACCTTGGGTTATTTTTATACTCAGTTGAGCAGAGATCACAGAGTATATTATCTTTGATTGGATAACGGTTGGTTGTAAAGGTGTAAAGGAATCGAGATAGATATAGACTTCCCATATATCAAAATCATCAGTATAGAAAAAAAATTCGATTGAGCCATGTCCGTCCGTCCGTCCGTTAACACGATAACTTGAGTAAATTTTGAGGTATCTTGATGAAATTTGGTATGTAGGTTCCTGGGAAATCATCTCAGATTCCTATTTAAAATGAATTGTATTGGACTATAACCACGCCCATTTTTTCGATATCGAAAATTTCGAAAAATCGAAAAAGTGCGATAATTCATTACCAAATACGGATAAAGCGATGAAACTTGGTAGGTGAGTTGAACTTATGACGCAGAATAGAAAAGTAGGAATATTTTGGACAATGGGCATGGCACCGCCCACTTTTAAAAGAAGGTAATTTAGAAGTTTTGCAAGCTGTAATTTGGCAGTCGTTGAATATATCATGATGAAATTTGGCAAAAACGTTACTCTTATTACTTTATGTACGCTGAATAAAAATTAGCAAAATCGGAGAACGACCACGCCCACTTTTTAAAGAAAATTTTTTTTTAAGTCAAATTTTATAAGAAAAGTTAATATCTTTACAGTATATAAGTAAATTATGTCAACATTCAATTCCAATAATGATATGGTGCAAAAAAATACAAAAATAAAAGAAATTTTCAAAATGGGCGTGGCTCGGCCCTTTTTCATTTAATTTGTTTAGGATACTTTTAATGCCATATGTGGAACCAAACATTACCAATCCTTGTGAAGGTAGAGGCTTAGCTTCTAGGACGATAACTGTCTTCTGTGAAAAAGGGCGAAATCGGTTGAAGCCACGTCCAGTTTTTATACACAGCCGACCGTCTGTCCTTCCGCTCGGCCGTTAACACGATAACTTGAGCAAAAATCGATATATCTTTACTAAACTCAGTTCACGTACTAATCTGAACTCACTTTATATTGGTGTAAAAAATGGCCGAAATCCGACTATGACCACGCCCACTTTTTCGATATCGATAATCACTAAAAATGAAAAAAATGCCATAATAATATACCAAATACAAAAAAGGAATGAAACATGGTAATTGGATTGGTCTATTGACGCAAAATATAACTTTAGAAAAAAACTTTGTAAATTGGGTGTGACACCTACCATATTAAGTAGAAGAAAATGAAAAAAATCTGCAGGGCGAAATCAAAAGCCCTTGGAATCTTGGCTGGAATACTGTTCGTGGTATTACATATATTAATAAATTAGCGGTACCCGACAGATGATGTTCTGGGTCACCCTGGTCCTCATTTTGGTCGATATCTAGAAAACGCCTTCACATATACAACTACCACCAGTCCCTTTTAAAACCCTCATTAATACCTTTAATTTGATACTCATATCGTACAAACACATTATAGAGTCACCCCTGGTCCACCTTGATGACGATATCCCGAAAAGGCGTCCACTTATAGATTTAAGGCCCACTCCCTTTTAAAATACTCATTAACACCTTTCATTTGATACACATGTCACACAAACACATTCCAGGGTTACCCAAGTTTCATTTTCCTACATGGTGATTTTCCCTTATTTTGTCTCCATATGTAATGTTCGGTTACACCCGAACTTAGCCTTCCTTACTGGTTTTTTTTTTTTTTTTTAATTAAGTAGTGCTCCCCCAGTTGTAGCTTTATTCTTATCGATAGCGAGCTACTATATTTGAGTAATCGGCTTCTTATTGATTTCTTAATGGCTTGATATCGGCGGCTAACATTTGTGGCATCTGTCTTATATTGATAGCACTCCGATAAAAAATCGATAACTTCCACGCTGTTGCTACCCTGCTTGTTCAGCGAATACTAAACAAAAGAGAATACTAATGTGTCTGAAGTCAAGGCGAATATATATTTAATAATTATTTAAATAGCTGAAGACCACTTGATCTATAACAAACTTGTCCGGTTTCGGTTCGATTTTTTTGCAATTAATGAAATAAAATAAAAAAAATCGCTCCTTTCTCTCTCTTCTTCACTTTTTTGCTTTCCTGTATCTTCATTTCATTTCACATCCTTTCCTTTCTTTCTTTTTCTCTTCCTCTCGAAAATGAAAAAAAATAAGATTCATAGCCCAGATATTTTAAATCGATTCATGAAAATTAATAAATAACTAAATAAAATGAAGTTGATATTATTGGATCAAGCACTAAGGATTTGCTATTCATTTCTATGTTAAATATTTATTTAAAGTCACTGTCTGGCGATGTTTTGTAGAGAGATAATTTATTTCACCATTTCGCAAACACAGAGATTTTTCCTTTGAGGGCATAAACTTAAAGGATAAGAATTAGTGATAACACCACCTCAATACAACAAATCTCAAAATCCAATGCATGCACAAAAGCCTACTTGCAGATGCACTTCAATGAAAACTTTTTCTTGTTGTGTTGTATGTGTGTACAAGTGTTGATGTTTAAATATGCAATTGTGCGAAGGTTGCAATTGTGAGCAAGAATCTGTTTCAGCTTGTAATGGTGGTTTTTATTTTTGTATGTGTATTTATTTACATATGGCTTGAATTTGTTTTCGCAATAGAATATTTCTCACAAGATCATCGAAGGCTACAAACGAATTGAACTATTTATTCACTTTAGGAACCGGCACTTTCAAATGCGAAAGCATACGCGATTTCCAACATGTGTATAGAATAGTAAAGTAATAGCGGTTTTAAGGATGCTCACGAAAGGATGTGTTTTATATGTTGTGTAATCCTTGCACTGAGTGAGATAAAATGCAAACACAGAAAAATGGGAAATCTCTGCATTTATTTTCATTTTTTCCAACTTAAGTTGTATTTGTATATAGGGGAACTAAGGAAAGTGTGGCACAGGCTTGTTATTAGCTTAGAGTTACATCACAGGGATATAGAAATAAAATCTATTCCTTACAAAAGCTATCCCTAGCCCACTCCCTCTCCCACTCCTACTACTAGACCATCAATTCAGTAAGATAATGAATTAAGTAAGTATGTGTGTGACTTATTCCTAACGCATACAATGGTGCTCATTACCGTTTGAATCGATCTATCTCAGAAACGGTGATTTTTAGAAATATCCAAACCTTTGCTATAGATACTTTCATAATCCAAAATTATTGTCTAAAAGATTTTGCGATAAAACCGACCGTTTTGGAGAAGTTCCCATTTAATCGACCTTTGACCTCGTATAAATATTTCCCATGTACCGGAATGGTGAGGAATTTTTAAGTTTTGTTTTTAATTAATTTTGAGCAATTTAACTCACTTTAAGCTTCTTCGGAATTGATGTAACTTCAAATGTCTATTTTGACCGGACTAATATAAAAGTTTTAAATGCTTTGAATTCCGTTTTAATTTAACCAATATCAGAGCACATCGACCCAGTGGTATAACTATACCATCTGGGGCCGTGGCAAATTCTTCTGATGGCACCCTATCAATAAAAATCGTCACGTTATACTCAGTTTAATTTTAATAAACTTCGACATTTTCAGCGTTCTCAATTACATGTTGTATATTTCCCACTAATGGTCATATGACTTCTCTCTCAGGCAAGAGAGAATGGTCTGTAGTCCATGCTAGCCAATGCGTATTGGAAACTTCACATTCGTCCATAGAACACTATATCTCAATGCAATAATCATCCATTCATTAGATTTTCGGCGAAGTAACAACATCATGAGGAAACCTGCATGCATTTACAACGCAATAAAAATAACAATCTAATTTCGATAAGATATTTTACGAAAAATCTCCCTCGCGACGGGTAGTCACCTTGGCGCTGTGCGAGGGCTTACTCGCTGGGCAGGGGGGAGTAGGACACATGGAGTATGCGGCTCCGCCTGGATCTCCATCTTGGCGGTGACTTAATCCCCTTTGCCGAGCGATAATATTAGACCCTTAGAAGGCCTCGTCTGGCGAAGGGTCGTACGACCAAGATGAATTCCAATAAAAAACCTAATAAAATTTCGCCCTCCTCCGCAAGGGGAAGGGCACCGTAAAGAGAAAACACACCCTAAGGGCGCGAATGCTACAGGGGTTAGGGGAGCCTCAAATAGAGGAAATAGGGACTTGGTGGGGGTTGCGCGCTTTGGCGCGAGCAACAACTGTTTTTTTTCACGCTATGCGTCCAGCGTTGGTGTTAGTCTTTAAATCTGTGCCTTGAGAGTCATGACTACTAATAGACGTTGAGAGAATGGAGGTGCTTTTAAATACGGCAGTAAGGCGCCTTTGGGCATGAATAGTTAGAAAACACAAGTGTTCTAAAGAAATTACGTCCGGTGAAACCATGCTTTGCACAAGATAAACATACAGCAGATATACATACCACTTTAATTATGTGTATATTTTTTTTTCGGCAGATGGCAGGTTCGCCACCTCCTTCCAAAAGCCCCAAAACATCGCAATCGCTGCCGATATAAGTACTACGGACCCGAAGCCGCAGCCGCCGATAAAACGATCAGCATAAGCCTCTTAAACTTTTAAAACAATCTTGCCTCCATCACAAAATGTTTTTATATGAAAATATTTTTATTTGAAAGTCTGATGATCTATCTGATGCTGTGAACAAGAGCCGAGAAAAATTTATTCCAATAACGAATAAAAGATAAATATTTGTATATGCCAACTATGACAGCTACAACTTAATCTGAGTAAGCCGTAAATTTGTCGTTCAGCCAAAGCGCACGGTTGATAGAAAGCTACTTCTGAGAGGTTATAATACTCCGCCCTACGGTGCGCCCCTTTCCACTAATTTCGTGGCCTAGCACACTATCTTCGCGAAGTAACATAAATAATTTTTATATATTTTAACTAGCAGACCCGGCAGATATTGTTCTGCCCTAAATTTGGTCTATCTGCATACATTTTAATAAGCTTTTTCCGTCTTACTCTGCCCTTCCCCCTCTTCACTTTTTCCTAATACTTTTATTCACTCATCCCTCCGTCTTTTTCGCTTCATCTATCTCTATCTTGGTCTCATTCTATCTCTTTCTCAGTCCCCTTCTCTCCTTTCTCTTCTGTCAAGTTCTTCTCATTCTTCTTAATCCCTTATTGCCAGTCCTAGAGGGTGGTATGTGTTTTGTTCCAGTCCCATTCCGAGTCGCAGTCCCAGTCCCACTCCGAGCCTTAGTCCAATTCTTAGCCTAATTGCAGTCCCACTCCGTCTCTGGTCTAATTCCCGGAAAAAAGCATCGTAAATACTAATATAGGCAAATTTATATACCAAATTTCAAGCGAATCAAATAGGACGTATGTAAATAGGTATGTGGGTTAAACTGGGCCGATTTGTATAGACGAAAGTTAACCGATATCGCGCCATCTATTTTTCGATAGGATTTGGACTCAGGAAAAAAGTTTCACTACGCATACCCAAAAAAATACTTTCGAGCGCGCGAAAAAAATGGCGAAGGGTAACTTTTTCGACCAAAACACTCCCCAAATCCCAAAAAATATTTTTTTTCAAAAAACTATTGTAAAAACGTTGGCGATTTTTTATCGCAGGTTCGAAATTTTTTTTTTTAGGTATGCGTAGTGGAACTTTTTTTCCTGGGCCCAAATCCTCTCGAAAACCCGATGGCGCGATACCCGTTAATAAATCGACCCAGTCTAATGTGGGTATTATTAACTCATGTCTTTATTTCGGCTTTGCATGCATATTTATCAGTTCTGTCAGGTTGATGCGACTAAACCGAATATCACAATGAAAATTACTTTAAAGCTCTCAGTAACAGCTTTCATTTGATATCCATATTCTATAAACACATTCTAGGGGTATCCGGGTCCACGCTTTGGCCTATATCTCGAGACCCTAGTCACCCAGCGGTATAAAAATAACTCTATGCTAAAGCACACATCAACAGCTTCACTTTTATACCCATAATGTAAAAATACATCCTAGTGTTACCCTGATCCACGTTTTGGTGTTTATCTCCAGACCGTGGTCACCAATAGGTATGAAAACTACCCTATACTAAAGTACTCATCAACAGCTTTCATCTGATATCCATATTCTATAAACACATTCTAGGAGTACCCGGGTACACGTTTCGGCCTATATCTCGAGACCCTGTGCATCGATCGCAACCAAACCTATGTGCGAACCACCGCGTGAGGTATACACAACTTATGTGAAAGTTTGAACAGAATCGACGGGCGCATCTCTTCAAACACCGGCTACCAACTAACACACATTTTATCCTTTGGTTTTATATATGGGCAAATCTCAAACACTTTTACTTTTTTGGATACTCGGGTTTTACACACGGGCAAAAAGCTTGAGGCCAGAAAAAAGTACAAGGACATTAAGTCTGACCTTTTAACTATCCGATCTGATGATTTTGAAAATCAATAAAGTTGATAGTAAGTTTTTGCAGAACTTCGAAACGTAAAAACGTCGATTTTTACACTTTTTCAAGCGATACCCTTGATTTTTTTTTTTTTGATTTTTTTCGATAAAATTTTGAGGCATCGCTGAAACGCTATGGAATTTAAACTGAATATTGTTTTTGAGACGGAGATTCTAAAAGTATGAGCAAAATGAATGTGCCCCTCCAATACTTAAAACTATCATCAATCAAATTAGCGATACTTTTTTTTGTCATTTTCAATATTGACAATTTTGTGCTTATAGCTTTTTAAGGCAACTGAGTATTGAAATTAGGATTATGCACGATAATAGCCTATCAGGGACTAAAAATACCTGGGGCTTCAACTTCGATGTGCCCCTTTCAGTTTTGTAGGTAGAGGCAGAAAAGTGGAAGCACTTGGTAGCGTACATTTTTTTCAGGAACATTTTTTTTTGTGGGCACAGCTACAATTTTACTTTTATCACTTCATACCCGTTTGCTAATTTTTTCTCTACACCACAGAAGTATACCATCAACTGCCTCATCTTGGAATATTCACGCAAGGAAAGTTATTGATGTTTCCGACAAAAATAGGCAATCGTCAAAAAGTGTAGAGAAAAATTTTTTTTTTTAAACCAGGTTCTATTTAAAAGTAAATGAAAAGAAACACAAATTTGGTACAAAAATTAAAAAAAAAAATGTTCTACACTTTTTGACGATTGCCAATTTTTGTCGGAAATTTCGTATATTTGCCCCATGTACAAACATCAATAACTTTCCTTGCGTGAATACTCCAAGATGATGCAATTGTTGGTATACTTCTGTGGTGTAGAGAAAAAATTAACAAACATGTATGAAATATTTGACGGTTACCCGGTTTCATATTTTTGTCGATATCTCTAAAACCAGGTTTCGGATATCAACAAAATTTTACCTAAATATACCCCACATCCTGATAAAATTTCAACACAATCGGTTAAGAAGTGTTTAAATAAGTAAACAAATTTAAGGTTTTCCGGGTTTATATTTTTATCAATATCTCCAAAACCTGACCTCGGGTATTAAAACTTTTTTACCTAAACATACTTCGTTCACATATCTATTTGTTTTTAAAGTTTCAAAAGAATCGGTAGAAAGGTGTTAAAATAAATGTGTTGCAAACTTTGCAGTAAAAAATATTTGGCGGTTATCCGGTTTTATATTTTTACCGATATCTACAAAACCGGGTCTCGTGTATCAACAAAATTTTACATAGCTAACAGCTGCATACATCTCCATATTTTGTTAAAATTTCGATATAATCGGTACAGAAGTGTTGAAATAAATGTATATTTAACATTGCGACCTCAATTTATATATATTTTGCTCGATCTTTTGACTATATCTTTTTGAGTCATTATGTAAGACGAGTAACGGCGATGCACTATAGCTCCAATTTATCCCTCAATGTTCCTAACAAAAAGATATTTGCGTGATACCATGTTTCAAAAAAAAATTTTTTTCTCCAAAAAACCAAAGTTTGGCGGATTTCCCCATATAAGATATATATCACATATAAATTTATTTTTTTGGAAAACTAAAAAAATAACTAATTCACCTTACGCCCGACGTTTCGCTGAATATTTCAGCATCCTCAGGGGCAACACTATTTATTTCCAAATTAAATAAACAAACAAAAAATATTTTATGTTGAAAAGCACATACATATAAATTAACACAGTAGTTTTAAAGTAAACAAAATTTCTACACTTACAACAATATCGGACAATATTAAAATTTACTTATCAGTACCACCTTGTGTGGTAGTCTTGTCATAACTAATTTGTTTTTTGTTTAGACAAAGCATGTATGCTGCGGCAATATTATTGCTATCTTCCTTCTTGTTCATGGTACTTTCTCTGTTTTGTAAAATGTGCAAGCTTTCCATGGTATATCTCGTCATTTCTCTTTTCTCCTTATCAATAATTGTCGTGTTGGTATTCGCATTGCCGAACACGAAGCAGACATAAAAAAACAAAAACCCACTACAGCCCTATCACAACATATGATTAATAACGGCCATACAGCAGATTTTACCAACACGACAATTATTGATAAGGAGAAGAGAGAAATGACGAGATATACCTTGGAAAGCTTGCACATTTTACAAAACAGAGAAAGGACCATGAACAAGAAGGAAGATAGCGATAATATTGCCGCAGCATACATGCTTTGTCTAAACAAAAAACAAATTAGTTATGACAAGACTACCACACAAGGTGGTACTGATAAGTAAATTTTAATATTGTCCGATATTGTTGTAAGTGTAGAAATTTTGTTTACTTTAAAACTACTGTGTTAATTTATATGTATGTGCTTTTCAACATAAAATATTTTTTGTTTGTTTATTTAATTTGGAAATAAATAGTGTTGCCCCTGAGGATGCTGAAATATTCAGCGAAACGTCGGGCGTAAGGTGAATTAATTGTTTTATTTGCACCAGCATAAATTAGATCAGACTAGCCTACAAATCATAAAAAATAAAAATTATTGAACTGATCGCAAAAAAAAAACCCAACAAGATAAAAAAAATAACATTTTCCTTTTAGGCAAAAATTTTCCATAGTGTATGTCTAAAAACTGGAGCCCAAAGTTAAGAATTTTTGGAAATGGGCTTAAATTTACATTCATTCGAATACTTATATCATTTTAACTTATACTTTTCTACATTTTAACACAAAAGAGTTTAAAATAAAAATCTAAAAATAATTATCCAGTAAAATAACATAATTTAGCTTATCATGAAAACTAAATTTTATTCAAAAACTCTTTAGTACTTTGAATAGTTTAAATTCACAAAAAAACTGAAAAAGTTACTCAAACCGATGAATGGCTTAAAATTTTGGCTCAAAACGAACTTTAAAGCAATTTTATAATGAAATTCGAATACATTTTCTTGAAAAAATCACGAAACAAGGGCTAGCTGGCGTGACTTGTTCCGAAACTAAATCGTTCGACAGTTAAGCTCTATTTAATGGTGATCAATTAATGAAGTGCCCAGTCACTGTCTGACTCAGATTTTCTTTAAGACTAGCGTTGTGGCGTTGCCCCCAATTTGTCTGTAACCCCAAAGCAGCTGGCGTTTTATCAAATTTTTACATTTTCTGTTTTATCAAGTGTAATGATATCAAAAATAATTATATCTCAATTATCATTGTCGTCCAAATAGGAGCCCTTCTTTTTTAATAGGCGCATAAGTCCCCTGAAGAAAAATTTCTTGTGCTTATTTTATTATACACAGTTATTCCACTTACCAAAGTGAGTGTTAAGAGAAAAAATAAATATACATATTTGTGCCGGTTGTAAAAACGACTAATACATATATATTTAGTGGAAGAAAATTTTATTTGGACTAGAATTGACATGTTTATTATGAATATGTAGATGAATAAATATTATCTACATATAAATATTAATTTTGGTTTATTACAAGTACCTGTAAAACACCACTCGTACCTTTCTCTTAGCCTTTGCCAAGTACAATTTTTATGTTCCTCCTCTATTTCGCTTGTCTTATTAGTTCGTTTACTTTAGTGCATCCGCTTCCGCTGGGTGGTTATTCAGCCAATTGCCGGCAACTCAACTCATTCCAGCTTTTTTTCTGTTCCTTTTGCAATACTCAGAATATCTTCTGTTTATTTTTATAAATACTTGTGGGTTTTGTTGTAACTTTTGTTAGAATTTATTTTTGTGTGCATATAAAAGTGTTTCTTGAATGATGCTTAAAAACATGTGTATTTATATATACCACCCTGCATTTAATCAGCATAGTCATGGGGAAAAATACTAGTTACCAATTAGAATATTTTGACTAAGAAAAAGCTAATAAATAAATGTATATAACTCTGCAGAATACTGGAGTGTCCAGAGTTTGCTTTTCTGATCAACACTCCATACATTTTAAGGGATATGACTTCATACCTAGTTAAAAGAAATCCTTGTTAAAAGAAAAGTTTGTCATTATCATCATACAGGAGTTAACATGTACGGGGCAATACAGAAAGACTATCCGGCTTTGCGGTGTCTGCCACAGTGGCCATAAAGATGGATACGCAACATGTAGGTGTTTGTTCTGAGGTTAGAGTGGTATTCGCCGTCAAGTACTTCTAACGTAGAAAACTAACGATCAGTCTGACCAAGAAGTATTACTTTGGACTGAGTATGCACTTCGAAATTAATGTCCTTTCCGACCAATAAAATAGCGATAACCGTCCTGATGTATAGGTGAAATAATAGAGGATGGTTAAGAAGATGGGGCAATTGGAACATTTTCTTTCCTTATGTTAAATTATGAAAAAGTGTTCTTAACAACGTCCATATTTGGCAGCATAGAAAGGTAGGACTTCAAGTGAGTTTTGGGAAGCAGGCAAAGGCAGACTTGGTGACCTGGGTGCTCGTAATTATCGCCAGTTATCCGATTAGCCCAATAATTATTATCTAAAATTCAAATGCAGCTTTCTGAACTAAAGCTGAAAGGTGTAGTAGTAAGTTAGTTTACAACTGTTGGGTTTTACTGCATGTAGTAAGTATTGGGATAGATTTTTTTGTGTTCTGCAATCCTGGAACTTCCGTTCTTTAAAATTTGTTCAGGGTTTTAGTGTCTTAATATCTTTTAACTCTAAAGAAATGCATACCTGAAACAAAAATATTATTTAATAAACCAATCACCGGGTTTGCCCTATTTAATTCACTAGGAAATATTATTTAAAAAAAAGCTACAAGCTTTTAAGTCTTGAATATAAATTTAAAAAAATATATATTTCTCGGGCTCTTAAGTATCGTATGTAGGTAGGTATGTTTACTTTAACGGTTCACAAAGTCCATATTTTATATTTATCTCTTAAAATTTGAGCATAGTCATATATTTTTATACTCAGCGTGCTTTGCACACAGAGTATATTTACTTTGATTGGATAACGGTTCGTTGTACAGGAACAAAGGAATCGAGATAGATATAGACTTCCATATATCAAAATCATCAGTATCTAAAAAAAAAATTGATTTGGCCATGGCCGTCCGTCCGTCCGTCCATTAACACGATAACTTGAGTAAATATTGGGATATCTTCGCCAAATTTGGTACACGAGCTTATCTGGACCCAGAATAGATTGGTATTGAAAATGAGCGAAATCGGATGAACACCACGCCCACTTTCTATATATATATAATTTTGGACTGATATTGAGACTCTTGATAAAAATTTGGAAAACATATTTAAAATGGGCGTGGCATCGCCCACTTGTGATAAAATCTATTTTACAAATATTATTAATCATATATCAAAAATGGTTTAACTTATCGTAAGAAAATTCGGCAGAGAGGTTGCTTTTACTATAAGGAATGCTTTGAAGAAAAATTAACGAAATCGGTTAAGGATCACGCCCACTTTTATATACAAGATTTTTAAACGGGTCGTGGACGAATAAAATGAGGTATATCTTTTCAAAAAAGGGCTTTATATCAATGGTATTTCATTTCCCAAGTGGATTTATAACAATAAATAGGAAACGATTCAAATTTAAAAAATGGGCGTGGCACCGCCCCTTTTATGACTAACCAATTTTCTATATTTCGAGAGCCATAACTCGAAGAAAAATTAACGAATTGTAATAAAATTTAGGTACAAAAATGTTCCCTATAGCAGGAAATATTTCTAGAAAAAATGGACGAGATCGGTTAAAGATCACGCCCACTTTTATATAAAAGATTTTTAAAATGATCATAGACGAAAATAATAAGCTATATCTTAGCGAAAAAGAGCTTTGTATCTATAGAATTTTACTTTCTAAATTCAATTATAACATTAAAATGGAAAAAACAAAATTTTTGAAAATGCGTGTGGCACCGCCCCTTTTTATGACTAAGCAATTTTCAATGTTTCGGGAGCCATAACTCGAAGAAAAATTTACATATCGTAACCAAATTGGGTACACATATTTTGCGTATAGCACGAAATATTTCTAGGAAAAAAAGGACGGAATTGGTTAAAGACCACGACAACTTGATATAAAACAAGTTTAAAAGTGTCGTAGACTAGAATAATAAGCTATAACTTAGCAAAAAATAGTTTTGAATCAATGATACATATTTCACTTATCAAGTTTTATTGTAATAGGAAATGGGGATACATTTTTTTTAAACGGACGGTGCCACGTGTTATGTAGAAAAGTAATTTATCTGAAATGAAATGTACAATTGAAACTCACGCTGAGCTTTACCTGTTATTTACATATTTAAAATTTATCTATGAAGTAGGCAAGTCAATGAAATCGTGTAAAATATTTATCTGCACATACCCAATATTATTTGATTACGGCTATCAGAAAAATTGGATAAGAAAGACCTTTCAAATCCGAACACTCCCGGGATTGTGGAATAGTACTCCCGCAATTTCCGAGGTCTACACATTATGTATGAAGGTACTATGGGGTATGCCAGTGAGTCTATAGAAGTAATTCGGTGCAATGCGGCGTATACGCAACTCAGAATATATTTCCGAAAGAAAAGCCATTTTCCATTTTGCATTCGAGTGAGCACGTTTATCCTTATCCTACTAAATATAGCGGTAAATTGAAAAATAAACAACACAGCATTTGGGCATAAAAGTATGGACGTATGTATGTATATGTACATGCATTTGTATTGTCGCTGGTATGCTCTTATCTGTGGGCATGTGTTTGTTTCTGTGTGTTTTTTTGGCTGTTGCTGCAAAATGGGCTACGACTGCAACTAAATATTTCTTTTATGAGCGAATTTTTGTACATTTATGCAATTGCATCAACGTAGAAATATTTATTTTATATACAACGACGAAAATAAATATTCCTTTGTTGATGCAATTGCATAAATGTGCAACAACAATGTGTGCACATGTGTATTTAAGTGGCTTTCAGCGTTTAATGTTTTTTTGCTTGTTCTTAATTTTTATTGTTTAACACATTTTATTAAAGAACTCGTATCCCAATTTTCGCCACAAATTTTTTAGGAGAAATTTCAATCTCAAAGAATTAGCATTTCTGTGAATGTGTTTATCATACTAAATTGAAGCAATTTTGCTATAGCTAACCCATTAAGTCGGCCGCCGTGAAGTGGTGGTAGCGTGCTCCGCCTACCACACCGAAGATCCTAGGTCAAGCCTAGTGCAAAACAACTTCAAGAATTCAGAAAAAAGTTTTTCAATTAGAATAGAGTTTTTCTAAGCGGGCCGCCCCTCGGCAGTGATTTGGAAAGCACTTCGCGTATATTTCTGCCATGAAAATCTTCGTAGTTAAGGCTCAACTGCCTCGCCGCCGACTTTAAGGAAAAATTAAAAGGAGCACGATGCATATTGAAAGAAAAGGTCGGCCCAAATCTCTTCCGAGGTATATCGCGCCTTGTATTTATTTATTTATTGATTTAAGGAGTTGAGAGGCAAAATGCCATCGTTCCGGAAATATTAATAAAATATGTGTTGTGTTTTTTCCGAAAAAGTACCAATGACCAATTATTCTTTTTTATATTTCTTCGTTTTTATTCACTGGATTGCATTTTTGTATTGCAATACTGAAAGCAATACATTCTGCATCCCTTTGCAATCCCTTGCACGATTATAACCACACTAATCTGTGCCTTATTCAGTAATGGAACTATATTTTATTCGAAAAATTACTTAACACTGTTAATTTATAAATTGCAAGACCGCTATAATTTAATCGAAAGCACATTAGACTGGGTTGGTCCTCATAAGAAATAAAAAATTTGCAAAAGTCCGCCACTAATTGTGCAGTTTATGCAGACAGGATTCTGGAAAACTTTATTTTTATTTTATTGTTCGTTGCTAATACAACCGAAGCAAAATGTTTGTGATTAATTTTGCCTTAAATAGTTCTATGTTTCCTTTGAATGTACTCGACAGTAGTATTCACATACTCGTTTTACCATAGTTTGGGGAATAGAAAATCATTAAAGGGGCTACAAATAGTTTAGTAGACAAATCTATAAGAAGATGTTAGAGATTTTCAAGACAAAAATATGGCAATCAATTTTAAAAATCGGATGTCAAATACCCAGACAAAAAAACTGATTGGCATAGCATGACCTAGCCGGCGTAAAATTCTCATAGCTCTATAGATACTATTTGCTTTCTTCGATAATCGCCGTCGACATCACGGCCGGGACTATCAGTGATAAGTGACTTCTAGAAGTTGATTTTTGTTCATCGAGAGGGCTTTGCTTTTCAATTGCCTACTCAGTCAAAAATAGCATTTGGCGGTAAGAGTTGTTTTTCATTTGTTTTCTAAGCTGGCTTGGTTTTCTCTGTTAATTCTGGCTCCCAAGTAGACGAAATCCTTCACACTCTGCCAAGTCTGTCAAGTCGGAAATGAGCCGATTCTTCTTTGCGTGCAGCAAGTACTTCGTTTTTTTTTCATTAGCCCTACGACGCACCTTTTTTCCCTTTTTATCCAATCCATAGAAGGCAGAACTTACGGCGCATTTGCTAATCTCAATAATATCAAAATCATCAGCGTACCCCAGAAATTAAACGCTCCTATTATGGGTTGAACCATCGTGGCTTAGATCTGCTGACAGAATTATCTTCTCCAGTTACGGAGAGGTCTTTCTCAGACTTTACGAAGCTGGTGGTTTTTCCCAATGTCATTTGGCAAAGTCCTATAAGCTTTGAAGGGATATAGCAGCATACAATCATCTTCCTTTCGTAAAGCGTGCCGGCTCTCTTATCGTGAGTCTTCTCCAGGATCTGGCGTATCGTGATGATGGGCATAGTATGCTAGATAGAGCCTTATATGCGATATTGAGCAGGCTGATTCCGTAAATTGGACAGAGCACACTTAAATTCCAATCTGGTGTCTTGCGATCGTTCGACCATATTTTGCATAGGAGTAGGTACATGCTCCTTACAAACTCTTCGCTTACTTGTTTGAGCAGCACGGCGGGAAGTCCGTCATCACTCAGCGCCTTGTTATTGTTAGCCCATACTCAGTTCGTCATAGTCGGGTGCCGAAACGTGTTTTCCGTTATGAGTGACACACTCTGTTCGTCAGCTACCAAGTCGCCATTATCAATCCTGCTCCGGCTTTAAACCTTCTGTTTGTCGCCGGATCTTTTAATAGAATGTTTGACATTATTTCAACCCGCCAGCATCAGAAGCTCCTCACGTTTTTCTTCTCAATAGGCTTCTTTGTGTTAGTGAAGACTGTATGTAATCTGTATATAGCGTGATGTCCCAGCATACTTAGGGTATCCCGGTATAATTAATATCGTCGCCCTCTAGCTTAGATCTGACAGAATCGTATATGTAATTTTTTTTTTATTTGGGTGAGTTCACTGAGGGAAATCTATTGCTCGATCTTTACAACTATGAATACTTTATTAAATAAATATTAACAATCTTGTCCCATCAATAAATATAGATTTGCCATCTATATTCTAATAAAGTGGTAGCCATAAAAAATAGAAAAAATAAATGCAAGGCTTAATATATCTCCGAAGAGATTTGGGCGAGCTTCTCTTCCAACTTGCGTCGTCCTCCTCTTTAATTGACAAAACTTGTTTCCAAATTTAAAATGATGCTTTGCCCGGGAATTGAAAACAGGGCCTTCGGTGAGGCTGAGCACACTACCGCACACCACTGCGGCCGCCGATATCCATTCAAGCTGTTAGCTATAAATATAGTTACGCAATTTTTACAAAACGTATAAATTATTCGATCGCATGTTTCAAACCGGTGCCTACAGTGCCAATCTCAGATTCCAAAATATTAAATTACATCCGCAATTAAAAACATAATGGGGCCACACTGTGAGTGTGAAAATTAGGAATTGTTTTCAATTATATAATAGGTCTGTTTATCGAGCTCTAACAGAACATGTCAGAGCAGAGCGGAGTACAGAAGCGGTCAAAAACAAATAGGGCAAGATGGGGGGCTAAGAGAAAACATCTCATGAAACTAATTTCAGGTAAAAATTTAAAAATAACCGATACGTGACTAATTTCAATGCAAGATTTCACAAACTTATGCGCAAAATATGGAAAAAATGCCCCGAATAATGGCCTACTTTTAAAATTTTCTATTTTATTTATTTTAATTATTTCAATTGTAAATTTATAAATTACAAATATGGTGTGAAAACTGGCAATTTGTTGTGACCAAGATTCCACTATTTTAATTTTGAGCAGACCTATGGAACAATACGTAGAGCCCCTCGGAGAAAGAAAATGCATCACTTAACACGATTAAGTCAATTACTTGAACCTGACGTAACCTAGAGTAGCTCAAAACTGATATAAATTAAGAATCAGTACACATTTCTGACGAGTCCTTTATTGTTTTATACTTAATTTGTTTCTTTACCTATATTAAATAGTATTTTTATACTCAGTTGAGCAGAGCTCACAGAGTATATTAACTTTGATTGGATAACGGTTGGTTGTACAGGTATAAGGGAATCGAGATAGATATAGACTTTCATATATCAAAATCATTAACATGATAACTTGAGTAAATTTTGAGGTATCTTGATGAAATTTGGTATGCAGGTTCCTGGGCACTCATCTCAGATCGCTATTTAAAATGAACGATATCGGACTATAACCACGCCCACTTTTTCGGTATCGAAAATTTCGAAAAATTGAAAAAGTGCGATAATTCATTACCAAAGACGGATAAAGCGAATAAACTTGGTAGGTGAGTTAAACTTATGACGCAGAATAAAAAATTAGTAAAATTTTGGACAATGGGCGTGGCACCGCTCAATTTTGAAAGAAGGTAATTTAGAAGTTTTGCAAGCTGTAATTTGGCATTCGTTGAATATATCATGATGAAATTTGGCAGAAACGTTACTCCTATTACTATATGTATGCTTAATAAAAATTAGCAAAATCGGCGAACGACCACGCCCACTTAAAAAAAAAGGATTTTAAAGTCAAATGACAAAAAAAGTTAATATCTTTACAGCATATAAGTGAATTATGTCAACATTCAACTTCAGTAATGATATGGTGCAACAAAATAAAAAATAAAAGAAAATTTCAAAATGGGCGTAGTTCCGCCCCTTTTCATTTAATTTGTCTAGGATAATTTTAAAGCCATAAGTCGAACAAAAATTTGCAATCCTTGTGAAATTTGGTAGGGGCTTAGACTCTAGTACGGTAAATATTTCCTGTGAAAAAGGGCGAAATCGGTTGAAGCTACACCCAGTTTTTATACACAGTCGACTGTCTGTCCTTCCGCTCGGACGTTAACATGATAACTTGCGCAAAAATCGATATATCTTTACTAAACTTAGTTCACGTAATTATGTGAACTCACTTTGTATTGGTATAAAAAATGGCTGAAATCCGACTATGACCACGCCCACTTTTTCGATATCGAAAATTACGAAAAATTAAAAAATGCCATAATTCTATACCAAATACGAAAAAAGGGATGAATTATGGTAACTGGATTGGTTAATTGACGCAAAATATAACTTTAGAAAAAAACTTTGTAAAATGGGTGTGACACCTACCATATTAAGTAGAAGAGAATGAAAAAGTTCTGCAGGGCGAAACCAAAAGCCCTTGGAATCTTGGCAGGAATACTGTTCGTGGTATTACATATATAAATAAATTAGCGTTACCCGACAGATGATGGTCTGGGTCACCCTGGTCCACATTTTGGTCGATATCTCGAAAACGCCTTCACATATACAACTACAACCAGCCCCTTTTAAAGCCCTCATTAATACCTTTAATTTGATACCCAGATCGTACATACACATTATAGAGTCACCCCTGGTCCACCTTCATGGCGATATCTCGAAAAGGCGTCCACCTATAGAACTAAGGCCCACTCCCTTTTAAAATACTCATTAACACCTTTCATTTGATACCCATATCGTACAAACGCATTCTAGAGTCACCCCTGGTCCAGCTTTATGGCAATATCTCGAACTATGGCCCACTCCCTCATAAAATACTCTTTAATGCCTTTCATTTGATACACATGTCATACAAACACATTCCAGGGTTATCCTAGGTTCATTTTCCTACATGAGATTTTCCCTTATTTTGTCTCCATAGCTCTCAACTGAGTATGTAATGTTCGGTTACACCCGAACTTAGCCTTTCTTACTTGTTTTATTTATATAATGGTTTTATAAATTAAAATTTTTATTTTTTATGTAATTATTTATTTATTTATGATTTGTTATATTTATCATTAATTATAGCTATTTTAGTATAAATACCTAATTTTTTTTATATTTCCCTTGATACTCATAACGACTTATTTCTTATAACTAAAAAATAATTTAAAAAAAAATGTTTAAGTTGCTAAAAGTGATAGGCGTAGCATAACCTGATTAAGGTTCAGTTGGTCTTATATATGATCAATAGAAATTTGACACGTCCAAAGCTTTTATTTAATTTTCTGATCAACGCCATAGATGGACGAGGAGTGTGATGACTTTTTTTTAATATTATGATTACTTAATGTAAGTATTGTTTTCAATAAAACCGTTTAGCTTAAATATTTTTTTTTTTAATTATTTTATTTTCAAATTTTTAGTCTTTATTTAGTTGCCTATTATTTATCATTCTATTTAGTTCATTTAGTCACTCATTATTACAAGGACTATTTCTTGACAATTGGTTACAATCTAAGTCCTCAATACCTAATAATCCTTCCGAAGACTTTACTCGACTCAGCGCCACGTAGGTTCCAAATTATTTTGATATCACTTCTACCGGACTGTATGTAATATTTGTTCCAAATATGAGCCAAATCGGGCCACAAATGCGAGTATTTTTAATATCTTGATCCTTGCCGCACCTAGCGGGATTTTTTTTCATAGAGCGATTTCTATTTCTGTATGTAATATGTGTTCCAAATACGAGCTAAATCGGATCACAAATGCGATTTTTTTTTTAATATCTCCACCTGGCGGCGCTTTTTTCATACGTCACTTATTATTCATGTATGTAATATGTGTTCCAAATATGAGACAAATCGGAACACAAACAAGACTTTAAAATATTTCAATCCATGCGCCACCTATCGGAGTTTTTTTCTTATTATTGAATTGTCATCGGGTTCTGAATTATATTCAAAGTTTCAAGCTTGTAGCTTTTCGAGAAGTTACTTAAATTTCAATCACAAAATTCTGTTCGCTCGCTACACAGAGTCAAACTAAATAAAACAATTTAATTAAAAAAACAAAAATCAAAAGCCATGCTCAGTGGCAACACCAAGGCAGAAAGCCTTAGAATGTAATACACCACCTAGATATGTGATAATTTCATCCAAATCGGTTAAGCCATTTCAGAGATAGTGGTGGATATACAAAGAAACATATATGTATACACATAAGGTTAGGTGGCAAGCCCAGGTGGTTACACTATTTAAAACTAATTTTTTTCCAAATTAAAAATTCGAAATTAAAATAGCTTTCGTTTGATACTCACTTTGGCAAGTATTGTAATTTCTTTCTAATTTAAAAAAGAAGGCATCCTTAGTAGCGATGGCCAAGGTCTTTAAACAGGTGTACAAAATTTCAGGAAGATTGATTCAGCAGTTTAAAAATGATACCCTTGCAAACATACTCTCTTCTAAACTTTTGTATTTGTAATTGTAACTAAATAAGATAAGTGTCGCTCGAACTTTTTATTTTCCCCCAAAAATGGCAACTATCATTTCGATATTTTTTCGCTAAGAAACTTCTACATATTCATATATATTCCTCTAAAACAATGCTACTTACGCAAGAAAAAGTTGATTTTTTAATTTATTGTATAAAAATATTGAATATGAAACGGTTGAAAGAGCTTTGTGTAAAGACATTCTTGACATAGTCATTAAAATTAGGCATATATTTAGGAAGTTCATTTGTTTACTAAAATTAGAAACTTGTGCAATGATATACCGACTCTGTAAAGCTCATTTAATTACGAACGCTTTCTGTTAAGACAAAACTTCTCTAAAATCCTTAACTTAATTGCACGTGAAGAAAAAGGATCAAATACTTAAATGCCTAAAAAATTTCCAATAGATGAAATAAAGAAAAGGTTGAGGAATGTGTTGTGTCACAACGTTCTCTTAGAAACAATTATATTTCACAATTTTGCTTTACACATTTTACGTATTCTCAGCCATATAAACATTTCAGTCTTGTTTCTTTAAAATTTAATTCGCTTGATTTCATCTGTTTATGATGTTGTGCATATATTGAGAAAGATGAGTTCAAAGGTCGATGTATGAATTTTGGTTGGGATATTGAAATTTTATAAAATTTGGCATACAGCGGCATCTCCTTCGAGAGAATAAATAGTTCACCTCACGAAAAGGTTCTTCGCTGAAAAACTCCTTAAAACCTATTTCACACGATCTCGAAAAAACCATTTGCCTTTTACTATTGCAAGCTGAGTCTGCCATTTCAATTGGTATCAACCAATACAGATTTTTGCTGTTGAGCAGTGTAATTAAGCAGCACTTCCATGAGTGTCTGGCACACATGGCGCTATTAATGCTTTTTAAAAACACAACCATTATGGAGACAAATAAATATGTACTTCTATGCGCTTGACTCTTATCAAGCTGGTAAGCGTAGCGTTGACCTAAGACACTGCGATGTTAAAACGCCCGTGCTTTTCGCAATTACAGCGTTGTGGCGCACGAGCGAGGCGAATGGCATTTATTAAATGCGAACAAGAAATGCAAACAGTAACATAACATACACACACCTTCGAATAAAGTAAAATAGTAATAAAAATCAAAATAATTAGGAATTGAGAGCCAGTACAAGCTATAGTGGCGTACGCACTTCCTGGAGAAAGGTCCTTAAGCTCTTCTGGTTCTGAATTTTAAATTTCCAATGTTTTTTGGGACAAAGTAAAGAACACGTGATACTGGATAGCCAACAAATACGCGGCTAGAAATTTGAGCCGAAATCTTAAAGTGGTTTTCCCTATATTTTGATATATGTATGTATAAACTCTAGTGTTTTCATTTTTAGGTCAGATAAGTCTACATCAGAAAAAGAAAGGTAAAGTTGGTCTGCAGGCAGTTATCTATGACTTTTGCTCTGATTATATTTTTAGAAAAATTTTATTTCCCAGCAGAAAAACGTGGAAAGTCGGAACTATTCGTGATTCTGACGCCTCGCAGTGCTTTCACCATTGTAATGCGCTACGAAATGCCAGTTGTTCCCCTTTGCGGGCCTTTTGAACGCACTCTTAACTGGTTCAGTCGTAGTTCTGAAATAGTTGCTGCTTTTGAGTAGTTAATTTAACTTCACATATCACAGCCGTAAGCGCTGGTGGTACAAGTGTGGCTACCAACTGTGCCGATCTACATCCGATTAGCAGGTCGGAGGTAGTAATCTGAACTGTACTGCGAAACTGGTGCTTTGTTTGGCTCTCTCGTATTTTCGCCGCAGGCTTGTTTTGTTTAAAATAAATTTATCAATTTTAACTTTAAAACCACAGTAGCAAATTAAAATTTTTTTAAATTTAGAAAAAAAACAAGTAAGGAAGGCTAAGTTCGGGTGTAGCCGAACATTACATACTCAGTTGAGAGCTATGGAGACAAAATAAGGCAAATCCCATGTAGGAAAATGAACCTAGGATAACCCTGGAATGTGTTTGTATGACATGGGTATCAAATGGAAGGTATTAAAGAGTATTTTAAAAGGGAGTGGACCATAGTTCTATAGGTGGACGCCATTTCGCGATATCGCCATAAAGGTGGCCAGTATGGGTATCAAATTAAAGGTGTTAAAGAGTATTTTAAAAGGGAGTGGGCCTTAGTTCTATAGGTGGACACCATTTCTGAATATCGCCATAAAGCTGGACCAGGGGTGACTCTGGAATTTGTTTGTATAATATGGGTATCAAATGAAAAGTGTTAATGAGTATTTTAAAAGGGAATTAGCCTTAGTTCTATAGGTGGATGCCTTTTCGAGATAGCGCCATAAACTTGGACAAGGGGTGACTCTAGAATGCGTTTGTACGATACGGGTATCAAATGAAAGGTGTTAATGAGTATTTTAAAAGGGAGTGGGCCCTAGTTCTATAGGTGGACACCATTTCGGGATATCGCCATAAAGCTGGACCAGGGGTGACTCTGGAATTTGTTTGTATAATATGGGTATCAAATGAAAAGTGTTAATGAGTATTGTAAAAGGGAATGAGCCTTAGTTCTATAGGTGGACGCCTTTTCGAAATATCGCCATAAACGTGGACCAGGGGTGACTCTATAATGTGTATGTACGATATGGGTATCAAATTAAAGGTATTAATGAGGGTTTTAAAAGGGAGTGGTGGTAGTTACATATGTGAAGGCGTTTTCGAGATATCGACCAAAATGTGGGCTAGGGTGACCCAGACCATCATCTGTCGGGTACCGCTAATTTATTTATATATGTAATACCACGAACAGTATTCCTGCCAAGATTCCAAGGGCTTTTGATTTCGCCCTGCAGAACTTTTTCATTTTCTTCTACTTAATATGGTAGGTGTTACACCCATTTTACAAAGTTTTTTTCTAATGTTATATTTTGCGTCAATAAACCAATCCAATTACCATGTTTCATCCCTTTTTCGTATTTGGTATAGAATTATGGCATTTTTTTCATTTTTCGTAAGTTTCGATATCGAAAAAGTGGGCGTGGTCATAGTCGGATTTCGGCCATTTTTTACACCAATACAAAGTGAGTTCAGATAATTACGTGAACTGAGTTTAATAAAGATATATCGATTTTTGCTCAAGTTATCGTGTTTACGGCCGAGCGGAAGGACAGACGGATGACTGTGTTTAAAAACTGGCCGCGGCTTCATCCGATTTCGCCCTTTTTCACAGAAAACAGTTATCGTCCTAGAATCTAAGCCCCTACCAAATTTCACAATGATTGGTAAATTTTGTTCGACTTATGGCATTAAAAGTATCCTATACAAATTAAATGAAAAAGGGCGGAACTACGCCCATTTTGAAATTTTCTTTTATTTTTCTATTTTGTTGCACCATATCATTACTGGAGTTGAATGTTGACATAATTTACTTATATACTGTAAAGATATTAACTTTTTTTGTAAAATTTACTTTAAAAGTCTTTTTTTTTTAAGTGGGCGTGGTCGTTCTCCGATTTTGCTAATTTGTATTAAGAATACATATAGTGATAGGAGTAACGTTCCTGCCAAATTTCATCATGATATCTTCAACGACTGCCAAATTACAGCTTGCCAAGTTTCTAAATTACCTTCTTTTAAAAGTGGGCGGTGCCACGCCCATTGTCCAAAATTTTACTAATTTTCTATTCTGTGTCATAAGTTCAACTCACCTACCAAGTTTCATCGCCTTATCCGTCTTTGGTAATGAAATTTCGCACTTTTTCGATTTTTCGAAATTTTCGATATCGAAAAGTGGCAGTGGTTATAGTCCGATATCGTTCATTTTAAATCTGAGATGAGTGTCCAGGAACCTACATACTAAATTTCATCAAGATATCTCAAAATTTACTCAAGTTATCGTGTTAACGGATGGACGGACATGGCTTAATCACATTTTTTTTCGATACTGATGATTTTGATATATGGAAGTCTATATCTATCTCGATTCCTTTATACCTGTACAACCAACTGTTATCCAATCAAAGTTAATATACTCTGTGAGCTCTGCTCAACTGAGTATAAAAAGTTCAAGATTTGCTAACACCAATAAATGTTTAACAATAAGACTAACATTTTTAGCGGTGTAGCAACGGGAATGTCACGTCAACATGAAGAGCTTGAACTTTTTAAGGGAGAAAAAGTTGTGTCACATGAAAGCGAAAGTGTAGAGAAGGAGAGAGCAAGCAATATTTTTCAAAAAAATAAAAAAGCATGTGATTATAGTTTTGATTAAGTAACCACAACTTTTATATATGTAAGTTTATATATGCGTGTTATTTTCATAAAATGGCAAGCTTTACTAAAAGCGGTTTCTTTGAATTTTCTCTTTGCATTTTATCAGCGCTTGCGCTTTAGGGACCAACAATTTATTATGAACAACACCCAAACCTAAAAAGAGTAACTGTTGTAAGAGTACTGGAAAGTTGGTCTTAACTGCAAATGCCAGCATTCTCACAGTAGAGCGGTTTCCTCGCAGCTCTGAACAAGGCACCAAAGGAATACGTGTAATCGGTTTATTAATCGGATTTTAAGGCCAGATAGCCTTTTTAATGGTTAATATGTACTTTCTTATAAGTAAATATTATCGAATGTTTTAGTTTGCCTTTTGTCATCCCTTAGTGGGCATAAATATGATATAGATAGTTTTATTCATTTAACCTCTTTTTATCATAGCAAACTGATATGCTATTTATTACTCTCGTAGCCTCACTATGCCCTTCTGCCCCATATTGTTTTAATGATGTCAGCTTTTATTAATAACGTCAGCAACTCTCCCGGTTTGCCTATTTATGTGCTTGAACTTTCTCTGTCTCGAAAAATTTTTATTTGGGCCAACTCTCTCCGAAAAAGGTGGCGAGTAAGTATAGTCAGCAGCGACAACAAAATCTGCAACTACAACAAAGTTGCCAAGCAAACTCTTCGTTGCCTCAGCTCGGCTGTTTACGTTTTGTATCATTTTATTTCGCTGTTACATACGAGTTTGTATGTATGAAAAATATTTTTCGTAAACATTTCCAGACCTTCATCCTGGTTCTTGGTGTGACGCTGTAGTTGGTTAACGGTTTACAACAGCAGCAGCAGCCAACAGTCACATTGCTAATGTCGTCGTTGTTCGTTCACTTTGTATCGTACCCGTAAACGCGTCGGTACCAGTATTCATGTCCGTATCCGTGCTTAGTGCGTATCCAGTATGGTAACTCATACACAACACATGCCTACATACATACACGGAAACGGTGTAAAAGTTTAGTGGTGTTAAGCGCCAGAATAGCTATACCTCTCGTAATTGTGATGATAATCACATTTGAAGTTTGTCATGGTGTAATTTTTTTGTGGCGAGAGACCCAGTGAAAGTGGTTAGGCGCCAATGTGACGAAATATTGCTGCAAACCATATCGATGCTTTGTCAGCAAATGCTAGACGTTATGTCGCGAGGAAAGTGAAGTGCGTTGAAGAAGAATATAGGCGCCGTGTTAATTTATTTATTCAGTGAGCTTAATGAATACCGATTTGTATGTTTTGTGAAGCACCTTTTCTGGATGTAAGCATAAACGTGGTAAGATGAGAATACAATAAATCAATGAAGATCCAAAATACATATTTCGAAATATATGCATTCGTACATATGTACATACATACACATCGCTACTAAAATGTTAAGCCATACATAAATGAGGCACTGAAACCATGTGAAGTTTTTGATCGAAATTTTTTTAATGATAAATGCCATTCCATTCAGTGATTGTGTGTCGAAAGTGTTTCGAAAAATGCCTTCTGTCTTTGGGTGATAGGACCCTGATTGCAAACATGTGAATTTTCAAATGGTCAAATATTTGATATTGAAAGGCAAACTTGTGAAATAAAAAATACGAAAAAGAATAGTCAAACGAATAAATCGGAAAAACAAAACCAAAGGTAATTAATTGTTCTGAACACCTTTCAACTACATAAGGTTTCTAATAAAGGTCATTTTTTGATGTACAAGCACATCTGGACCCGTATCGGGTTTTACGATCCGTGATCGAAATAATTTTTTTTAATCGTATTAGCACTGAAACTGTGAAGCGGATTAAGATAATACGTGAAAAAGTGCCAACGAGTGCTTATTAGATCCATAATGCATTATCATTTTTACGAATAATTTGACAGATTCATATTTATCGTTTGAGTGAAATTAGTTTTCGATACGTAACCGTAAAACACGATCCTGGCCCTGTTTTTCCGTTTCTAATTTGTTGAATGTATGTATGTATGTATTCTGTAAATTTTCTGTGTTTTGAGTATTGGGTTTCAATCTGTTCTGAAAATCGGAATCTTTCCAGTTTTTCTACTTTCCCTTCAACAAATAAAATATTTGCAGATCTAATTCAAATATTTAAGCAGAACTCTACCAAAACTTCTTTATCAAAATAAGGTTAAATTGTGAGAAGAAATACAGATAAGAAAAACTCCTTGAATTAAGAATAGGAATAAATTTATACGATTACTTTGTACGGTGGACTATGAACCTTAAAAAATAGGAAAACTACATCTCAGATTGCTATTTAAAATGAACGAAATCGGACCATAACCACGCCCACTTTTTCGATATCGAAACTTTCGAAAAACGGAAAAAGTGCGATAATTCATTACCAAAGGCGGCTAAAGCGATGAAAATTGGTAGGTGGGTTGACCTTATGATGCAGAATAGAAAATTGTTAAAATTTTGGACAATGGGTGTGGCACCGCCCACTTTTAAAAGAAGGTAATTTGAAAGTTTTGCAACCTGTAATTTCGCAGTCGTTGAAGATATCATGATGAAATTTGGCAGGAACGTTACTCCTATTACCATGTGTGTGCTAAATTAAAATTAACAAAATCGGATAACGAACACGCCCACTTTAAAAAAAAAGTTTTTAGGTCAAATTTTAACAAAAAATTTAATATCTTTACAGTATATAAGTAAATTATGTCAATATTTAACTCCAGTAATGATATGGTGCATTAAAATATAAAAAATAAAAGAAAATTTCAAAATGGACGTGGCTCCGCCCTTTTTCATTTAATTCGCCTAGAATACTTTTAATGCCATAAGTCGAACAAAAATTTACCAATCCTTGTGAAATTTGGTAGGGGCATATATTCTATGACGATAACTGTGAAAACGGGCGAAATCGGTTGAAGCCACGCCCAGTTTTTATACACAGTCGGTCGTCTGTCCTTCCGCTCGGCCGTTAACACGATAACTTGAGCAAAAACCGATATATCTTTACTAAACTTAGTTCACGTACTTATCTGAACTCACCTTATCTTGGTATAAAAAATGGCCGCAATCCGACTATGACCACGCCCACTTTTTCGATATCGAAAATTTTGAAAAATTAAAAAAATGCCATATATCTATACCAAATATGAAAAAAGGGATGAAACATTGTAATTGGATTGGCTTATTGACGCAAAAGATAACTTTGGAAAAAACTTTGTAAAATGGGTGTCACACCTACCATATTAAGTAGAAGAAAATGAAAAAGTTCTACAGGGCGAAATCAAAAGCCCTCGGAATCTTGGCAGGGACAGTATCGTGGTATTACATATATAAATAAATTAGCGGTACCCGACAGATGATGTTCTGGGTCACCCTGGTCCACATTTTGGTCGATATCTCGAAAACACCTTCACATATACAACTAACGGCCACTCCCCTTTAAAACCCTCATTAGTACCTTTAATTTGATACCCATATCGTACAAACACGTTATAGAGTCACCCCTGGTCCACCTTTATGGCGATAACTCGAAAAGGCTTCCACCTATAGAACTATAGCCCACTCCCTTTTAAAATACTCTTTAATACCTTCCATTTAATACCCATGTCATACAAACACATTCCAGGGTTATCCTAGGTTCATTTTCCTACATGGTGATTTTCACTTATTTTGTCTCCAAAGCTCTCAGCTGAGTATGTAATGTTCGGTTACACCCGAACTTAGCCTTCCTTACTTGGTTTTTTATAAAATTATGTACAAATATATAATAAAATCAATATAAACTAAAATTTAAGTGGTTAGGCGAAACTCGCGAAAATTTGGGTCGGAACATGATGGTTCAGTAAAATTTTAAAATTTTCACTAAAATTTTGGGAATTTTTCTGAGTATGCATTTTGTGTCATTAATAATTTTTACCATATATAACCATTTTACCGGTTATTTACCATTTGGATATTTATCCATTCCCCATCTCTAGCCACGCGTAAGCAAAATACGTTTAAGCATTAGCGGTTGTGGTCACCAATGGGCCAAATATGAAATAAACACTAAAAACGTTTCTCAGAAGATAAACATAGGAGGGATTTTTTGCACTAGGCAAAGAAATTTTTCCTCATTTTATTATATGAATTTTCATATTAATAAAGAACATTTCCATGCATATTAGAAAGGTTTTTCTTGTTTTTTTTTGGAAAACTGTTCTTGTTTTGAGAGGAAATTCCGAATTCATATTCCCATTCAGGAAAAAAAATGTTTTTTGAGTGTAGAATTGATATCTGTGACACAGATTTACAGCGCTTTGATGGCCTCTGGGGGGAACTTTCCCCCAGTACCCTTCCCAAGGATCTGCTACTGCTTCCACATCGTAAACAGACGTTTTTATTACTTCATATCAATTAACTGAAAAAATACGAAATGTTAATTTCTGGAAATAGACTAAACTTGTACCTGGAATATGAAAATTTCGCTTAATTTAGGCAAACTGGTGTAAATTTCCATGTATAAAAATTGCGTTAGATAACCACTACATACATTCTTCTTTAAAGTGAAAGAGAAAATCGCAAATTAAAAACTGCTTGCTTTTTGCTTGCTTTTTTTGTTATTTTTACAAACCTTGATACAAGTTAATTTTTTTCTTTAAAATAGTAAGAGTTCCACTGAAATTTCATCTGACTGACCACAAAATCTAGTGATTTTTCGCTGTCCCGTACAAGCGCATGCTTATTTTGGATCTTTCACACATTTATACAAATATTTCAAGAGCAGGTTTCTATTTTTACTTAGACATATAAGCACAATATTAGTGCACTATATAGTTTGAAAAAGTTATCGTTTTTATACTCAGTTGAGCAGAGCTCACAGAGTATATTAACTTTGATTGGATTACGGTTGGTTGTACAGGTATAAAGGAATCGAGACCGATATAGACTTCCATATATCAAAATCATCAGTATCGAAAAAAAATTTGATTAAGCCATGTCCGTCCGTCCGTCTGTCCGTTAACACGATAACTTGAGTACATTTTGAGATATCTTGACGAAATTTGGTATGTAGATTCCTGGTCTCAGATCGATATTTAAAATGAACGATATCGGACTATAACCACGCCCACTTTTTCGATATCGAAAATTTCGAAAAATCGAAAAATTGCGATATGTCATTACCAAAGAGGGATAAAGCGGTGAAACTTGGTAGGTGCGTTGAACTTATGACGCAGAATAGAAAATAAGTAAAATTTTGGACAATGGGCGTGGCACCGCCCACTTTTAAAAGAAGGTAATTTAGAAGTTTTGCAAGCTGTAATTTGGCAGTCGTTGAAGATATCATGATGAATTTTGGCAGGAACGTTACTCCTATTATGTATGCTTAACAAAAATTAGCAAAATCGGAGAACGACCACGCCCACTTTTAAAAAAAATTTTTTTTAAAGTGAAATTTTTACAAAAAATTTAATATCTTTACAGTATATGAGTAAATTATGTCAACATTCAACTCCAGTAATGATATGGTGCAACTAAATACAAAAATAAAATAAAATTTCAAAATGGGCGTGGCTCCGCCCTTTTTCATTTGATTTGTCTAGGATACATTTAATGCCATAAGTCGAACAAAAATTTACCAATCCTTGTGAAATTTGGAAGTGGCTTAGATTCTAGGACGATAACTATTTTCTGTGAATAAGGGCGAAATCGGTAATTACGAAAAGTTACTTATCTGAACAATCGGTTGTGGGGGATATATACTATATATACGACCGATCTCATCAATTTTTTCAGACAACAATACGTGCAATATACGAAAGTATATGGTGAAGTTTGAAGCTTCAATCTGTTAAATTGGGTAAGATATTACAAAAATCCTCTTTTTCTGAAAAATCGGTTGTATGGAGGATATATGCTATAGTGGTCCGATCCGGTCGGTTCCGACAAATGTCTAATCGGACACCCAAATACACCCGTTCACCAAATTTTATAAAGATATCTCAAAAATTGAGGGACTAGTTTGCATACAAACAGACAGACGGACAGACGGACATGGCTAAATAAACTCAGCTCTTCAACCTGATTATTTCGGTATACTTAATGGTAGATAGACCATTTTCCTTTAAGGACTTACAATTTTCGGTTTCGTGACGAAATTAATATACCATTTCATTTTCATGAAAGGTATAAAAAATGGTGTACAGTTACCCAAATATTTGTGTTAAAAAGCCGCTTAAGTTACACAAAGTGATTACAGAAACGGTAAAAAATAATTCGTCATTATGTTCAGAATTCCAGTAAACATAAAGTTTTCCCAACGAAAGGCAAAAAATATGTTTCGACGATTAAAACGTGAAGGGAGATAAGAACCTAAATGTGTAGAGATGCACCAATATCAATGCAAAAATTTTGCGAAATATCGAAAGTCGCTGACGCAATGATAAAACTATCTTATCAATAACATAATTTAAAATACTTTAAAGAGCAGGAAATATGACGAAAAGTGGTTGTTATTCGAAAAGGAAGAAGCCCTAAAAATCTACGCACGTTTGGTGATAAAAAATGTTAAGTGAACTAAAACAGTCATGGAAAGGTGAATTATTACTAGAAGATACTTGTCACACAATTTATGCTTATCACATAGGGGCACTTTATCGAATAAATAAAAAACTAGGAGGGTTCCAAGTCACTTCTGACACCTTTCTAATGGAGCTTTTTGTGGTAATTTTAGTTTGTTTTTCAAGAGATGTAAATAGCAAATTTTTTAGTTAAAAAAAGAAAATATTTTTGTATATTGAACCAAATGAATTGAAAATAAAATTTTATTTTATAATTTGGGAAAAATTTAAACAACGTGATATCAGGACGGACAAGGCGACAGCTGTTTCGATTATACCTTGTAAATCTCTTCAAGCCTTTTCTCCCGTGAGTGGGATTTGAACCCGAAATCCTACGATGGTTGAAGTGTTACAAACGCATTCAGTCACGTAATCCCTTAGTGGTTGTAAACCTTATCACAACTTCCTTCTTTGCATATTTCCTTTATTCACAGTCCATACTTCGTATGGCATCATGTGTTAAAGTTATGCGTTGGTAAAGCGGTTTCAAAGAAACTTGGTGTTGTTGCTTTTGTTCTATTTATAGAACTACAGCGAATTAACCAATGTTGTCTTTTTGTGCGAGTTTTAAGCGGGGATTGCCCCTATTGCTTTAAATGTATGAAAAAATTTATTTGAGCAATTTTTAATTTATAATTTATTTAATAATTTGGGAAAATTTAAACAACGTGACATCAGGGCGGACAAGGCGACAGCTGTTTCGATTATACCTTGTACATCTCTTTAAAGCCTTTTCTCCCGGGAGTGGGATTTGAATTTGATTTGATTGCCAATGGGATACTTTGAAGATCCAGCCATTCAGTGTTCAGTGCTCTGTACTTTTTGCTATAATTTGATTTTAAATTCAATGGATAAGTTCAACATCGTGGTATTGCGGAATGTAACAAATCTGCCGCAATTAATTTTTGCATTTTACCACAATATATGAGACATATCATAAGCTTACATGTAGTTTGCATTAAAATTTATTCGATTTGTATAAAAGGATTTCTTAAGCTTCCTTAATAATTTAGTAAACAATTTCAAAACAATTTCGTACTGATCAAACTGGACCCGTTGCAGATAATATGTGCCATAGAATAAAAGCGCCATTTTTTTTAAATCTTAAAAATTTTAATTTCTCTCCGAGGGCTGCCTATAACGTGCAATGTGGTCATATAAAATGGTGGGGCTTGTACCTTAATGGTGCTTGTTACCGGAACGTACCGGATCTATATCCGGCAGAGAACCATCAACACCTTCGGGGAGTGTTTTTATAGCTAAAACAACAACAACGGGAGCACTGACAATTACCCATAATTGCTATAAATACAGCTTGAGAGCAGGCCTTATGACCACAGCAGTATAGCGCCTTTAAATATAGGGCGAACGGACTAGATGCTCCCGCGCCTGCGCTTCGAAAGAAGCCACAATGGAACCGGATGTTTACGAAAGAGTGCGGAAACGGCAGAACAATTTATACACGTGTATATCTATGGATCCAGTGTAAATCCTAAAAGCTACCAGAATCTGCCCTATTCATAATCTTTTTTTGAACGATTTCGCCGCAAGTTTCGTATAGCTGGACTTCAATACTTTGCATTTTTAGAGTATTCGACAAAATGGCGATTGGCGTTTTCACCCTCACTTTCCATTCGCATGCGCAAGATTGCATGAAAGTGAACATTGTGTTGATCATTGCTAAGATCTCCGTAATCGCGAGTGCCGTTTCCTTTCTAACACAAAGCGCTAATAATTTGAATCTATACAAAGTAATGACAAAGCGAGTTCAACCAATTGGCAGTGCAGAAGAATGTCAGGTCAAAAGAAAACTTTCATTGATTTCGATTAACTGACATATTATTGTACAAGGCTTTGTATGGAAAATAATGAAGAAGAAACAATCAGCTCTTAACATAATAACGCCTGGTACTGAATTCGCCTTGGCTTTATAACTTCTCTTGCGGGAATAAGATTTTCTCGATTTCCCTTTATTTGTTGGTTGTTAGACGAATCTAATTGCTTTTGAATATAAAGATTACACTTTTTCCAGATGTTCCTGCAATTATATGCATATGTATTAGACTGGGTCGATTTATTAACCGATATCGCGCCATCGATTTTTCGATAGGATTTGCGCTCAGGAAAAAAAATTTCCACTACGCATACCCAAAAAAATTATTTTCGAGCCTGCGAAATTTCATCGATTTTTCGATTTTTATGCATATTTTTCATTTTAAAGGCTCCAAATCATTTTTTATGTATTTTTTCCATGTCAATTGGCAAATGCGAAAATGGTAAATGCAGTTTTTTGAAAAAAAAAAACAAAAAATGTCTTTTATGGAGATTTAGAAGAATTTTGGTGGAAAAATCGACTTTTTTTTCGCAGGCTCGAAAATAATTTTTTTGGGTATGCGTAGTGGAACTTTTTTTCCTGAGCCCAAATTCTATCGAAAAATCGATGGCGCGATATCGGTTAACTTTCGTCCATACAAATCGACCCAACCCAATATGTATACCTAATGACACTTAACAAATGGTATTGACATTTTAAATGACGCTGGACGATAAATAGTCATAATACTAACCTTCAAACTTTAATTATATATGAAGGGCTTAGAACCAAAAGGATCTAAGTAACATCGACGTTGAATGGAGATAATTAAGGCTAATGTAAATAAATAAATAAATAAATGTAAGGCGCGATAACCTCCGAAGAGATCTAAGGCCGAGCTTCTCTTAATGTAAATACTTATTGTAAATTCTGGGTAAATGCGTTTGAAATGATTCCTGTCTAACTGAATGCAGGTTAGCCAACTAATTCAAAGGATGTTTACTGCAGATGGAAAATAACTGTAAATTTCCAAAAATTATTGCAATAAAATTTCGAACGTTGATTGCTCGGCCAAAAGAACATGTAGAATTTTTCGAGTATGCAATCTTGTAGCCCGTTTAATTTTAGTATAATAAAGTGCTAAACTTAAGTTCGTAGGGAGTCTTGCTGATTTTTGGCAATTTTTTTTCTGGATCCAAGCGCACTTAGACCCTTTAGGCTCCAAAAATTGTTGCAATCAAATTTCGAACGTTGAGTGCTCGGCTAAGATGACATTTAAAATTTTTTCGAGTACGCAGTTTTGTAGCCCGTTTAATTTTAGTATAATAAAGTGCTAAACTTAAGTTCTTATTTAATAATTTGGGAAAAATTCTTAGAATGTATCGCTGATCTTTGGCAAAATTTTTTTTTACGAGGATAAGGACTTTTTTCCATATAAAAAAATTACGTTAAAAATTTCCTATGGGGTATAACTCAAGAAAAAAATTGCCAAAAATTAGGGAAATTTTTTACAAAGCTAAGATTAAATTACTTACTGGCTTCAAAACTTCTTACTCAAAGGAGTTCTAAAAATCTTGAGAAAAAAGTTGAAAATTCGGCAAATTTTAGCGAATTTGCCATACATTAGGCATAGTGACATTATATTAAGTATTTACAGAAAATATACAACGTACAGTTGCAGTTCAGCAAAATTTCGCTATTTTTAACAGTTTCATTTTATTTTATTTTGTCACTGCTATACGATGATGTATTTTCATGTAAGCCTGCTTTTACATTAGTCAAGTATTGAACCCAAGTCTGCGGCACAGAAGAGATAGGGGAGAGGCTTCTTCACCTCTTTGAAATCAGCGACACTTCCTACGAACTTAAGTTTAGCACTTTATTATACTAAAATTAAACGGGCTACAAAACTGCATACTTGAAAAAATTCTGCATGTTCTTTTGGCCGAGCAATTAAATTTTATTGCTTGGAGGAGCGCACTTAGATCCTTTTGGCTCCAATCATTAATGCAATAAAATTTAGTACCTTTTTGGCCTGGCAAATATATGGCACTAAAATGTCCAAAATGGCTTGGATCGCATTGTCAAAAAATAGACACTATATTAAATATACAAATATGGGTGTAACTCAATTTTAGAAAAAATGTCACTTAGATCCTTTATGGGTGTAACTCAATTTTAGAAAAAATGTCACTTAGATCCTTTTGGTTCTGAGCCCTTCATATGGAAGGTTATTATATATGTAATGATTTGTTCAACCCCTACTTTCTATTTTCTTAACTCTTACCGTTTTATAAGACGATACGTTTCGCTTAATTGCTTCACTTAACGAACCCGATTCAGTATATTCTACATCACATGCACAATTTCCCATTCTTAATTAGTAATTTAGGTTGTTTACGTTATTAGTCAAATACATTCTGGGCTTTTATATCAATATTTACTTGTGTAGGCACATTTAGAATAATTACTGGAATTCAAACACAAATTGTTAGTAAATATTTTATTATCATTAATTTGATTGGTTGTTAAAACTTGTTAGACTAATAATCCGTCAACAAATCTTAAACAGTTCTCGAGGTTTATTTTCAAATAGCATTTGTATGCACATATCTATAAATACCCCGTAGGGAAGTCAGTAGCAATTGAAACAAATTTCTGGTTCAGAACTAGACCCAAACGACAAAATGAGTACTAGTTCGATAGTAACTAGATTTTAAATAGTTCAACGACTGACTTTATATTTCTTATTTAACATATGAGCGATTCCATGAGGCAACTAGCCTTGGTGTGGGAAGATTTTTTATAAAAACTTGACAACGGTGTGGAGAAAAAATTTGTAATAACCTCTTTCAAATGTTTAAACAGGGTACCGATTCAATTATTCGAATGTGGGTGAATTAGGTTTTTCTGAAAAAAACTATCAAACTGATCGTGATTCATAACCGAAGTGATTAGATCTGTTAGCAAGCCCAAAATAAGTGCAGAGCAGATCTGGCCAGAGCAGAGTAAAGCCGCTGTCAAAAACATTTTTCATGAAAAAATTGCAAGACAACCATTACGTAAAAAATTTTAATGCTAGATTTAGGTAAAATATTGGCAATTTTAAACTACCATAGCATAAAGGAAAGAAAAATTCCGGAAAAAGGGTTCCACCAAAGGAATTATTTCGTCTTAAATTCCACATAGTACACCTAGACAATGACAAGTAACTTATATTTCAGTCGATTCATATTAAACATGCTTACGTCCTTCAGGGGGTAATTCCGGGGAATGCGAAATATGTAGTTGTTTACTGGCAGTCCATTTCATGTACATGTTGCTCAAATGGACAGATTTTTTCAACCCCGTTTTTGAAGCACATTGAAAAAAGTTAGGAAAATGTTAATCACATTTTAACGGATAATAGTAAAAAGCGGACTTATGTTTGAAGCTGAAATAAAGAGGAAACAGTTGACAACTTACCGAGCGTCATATGAAAGCTGTATGCTTTGAAGTTGGGCTTTGTTATGCAATCTGTGGAATGAAGATATTTGTTTGTAACTATCGAGAAATCGTATAAAATCCTACTAGAAGCAACATGTAGAAATTCGATCTGGTTCGGAACCAAAGAAAGAACTATATCCAAACTTTAAGCTTTTACACTAGTTCGTAACTATTAAAATAGTACCAATATGCGGACTACATCTATATTAATTATTTTTTAATAGTGGTTAACAATCAAAAAAGCAACTAGTCTTAAAGTGGTAATTTGTATCTAGTTCGGGACTATAGAAAAGCTAATGCAGCGGGAACAATTTCCACAGCCTAGGACATCGCACCAGTTGAAAGAATGTAAAATAGATAGAGGACAGTTGTGGTTCCGTATGCACTAGAAGCTCACCAGTTTCGAACTAGATATTTTCCCTACATTGTAGTTCAATACATGTGCATTGACAAATCATTGTAGGTTAAAAATGCATATGAATAATTGGCAATAATCCATTATAAAATCTTTGATTAATAAATTTAATTTATTTAACCTAATAATGCCGATATTCAAGTGCACGTAAATAACTTGTCATTTGAACAATTACCAATGGCGTATTTTATATTAATGGATGTCCTGAGGCGCAACTTATTTTGGTTCTTTTCAATAAAACGCAAATTTCATTTTACTTTAAATATAATTGTGAAAATTCTTCGTCTCGTAATTTTCGAAAAAAAATTAGGTTTTCTAAGACGTTATTCTGATGGCCTAAGCTGCATAAAATATTGACTACAATGACCATATCCGTCCTCTGGCAAAATACCTGAATCGTTGGTTAGATAAAGAACATGCGCAGATCCTGAAGCAAGTCCCCGGTAAATTCTCAAAGCTAGACCACACAATACCGTCCCCTTGCTGGGACAACAAATTTTCTACAAAGATCCCAGATCGGACCGAGGGGGCAAATTGGATGGAACCAGGAAGCAGAGATATCTCGTCTTCACTGATGGCTCCAAACTGAACAACAGAGTTGGCAGTGGAATATTCTCGAGGAAAATCAATATAAATTAGAGCCTACGCTTACCAGACCAATGCAGTATTTTTCGAACTGAGCTTAAAGCTATCTGGGAATCTGCTCTCTATATAAAAAAAGTGTCGGTGACTAACTCTATTTCCATTTTTTTCCCAGAGCTAAGCTGCCATAAAATCCCTGTAAACAATCTGCTGGCTGAGTGAATCTTGCCCTAAATACTTGCAAGTACTGGTTGCGATCTTAGTTCCCTGAAGAAGCTAACGCGAGATGGGCCATGGAAAAGGTGGACCGCAAATTATCTGGGTGGTCGGCGGGCATCGGTGCAATTTAGAAATGAAACATCAAAACCAAGAAGAATTAAACAGGGGGTGCCACAGGGTGGTGTCCTATCCCCACTTTTGTTTAATTTCTACATATCTAAGCTACCTTCGCCACCAGAGGGGTTACTATCGTTTCCTACGCCGATGACTGCACAATAATGGCCACAGGCCCAGGCCCACAGATCGATGAGATTTGCAACAGAATAAACGGCTACCTCCCTGATCTCTCCAGTTTTTTCGCCTCGTGAAACCTGGCATTATCACCGACTAAATCCTCCACGACCTTATTTACAACATAAATAAAAAATAAATGTAAGGCGCGATAACCTCCGAAGAGATCTAAGGCCGAGCTTCTCTTCCAATTTGCGTCGTGCTCCTCTTGATTTTCCTCACAAATTGACCGGACGGGACCTATATGTTTTATGCCGACTCCGAACGGCATCTGCAAGGCAGATGAGTTTTCACTGAGAGTTTTTCATGGCAGAAATACACTCGGAGCGCTTGCCAAACACTGCCGAGGGGCGACCCCGCTTAGAAAAATTTTCTTCTAATTGAAAAACCTTATTTCTAAAATTTTTGATGTTGCTTTGCCCGGGGTGCGAACCCAGAGCATACGGTGTGGTAGGCGGAGCACGCTACCATCACACCACGGTGGCCGCCAACATCTTGGGGAACCCAAAATCTTGGGTGTGACGTTTGATCACGAACTGCATTTTGGTGAGCACGCAGCCGCAATTGTACCGAAAATCCAGAGCCGTAATAAAATCCGTTGCTGGCAGTACTTGGGGAAAAGACAAAGAAACGCTCATTAACACATATAAAGCAATTGGCCAGCCGATTGCATGCTACGAGTCCCCTATATGGTCGCCAAGCCTAAAAATTACCCACTGGAAGAAGCTACAGGCCTGCCAAAATACTGCTCTCAGAACCGCCACGGGCTGTCTTCTTATGTCCCCAGAACACCATCTACATAATGAGGCGAGAATACTCCCCATCAGGGAGAGAAATGAGATGCTAACCAAACAGTTCCTGTTGAATACCCAGAAACCTGGGCATCCCAACAGATATTTGATTGATGAGCCAGCACAGCCTAGGGACTTAAGGAGTCATCTCCGTAAGCATTTTGAGGAAATACGGCACCTGAGAACTCAGCCGTATGAAGCAAAAAACACAAGCAGGTCCTTGGTGAACTCCACAAACAGGCGTCGGACCTTTGTGCCAGGAATTGCCCGGTGAATCTAGTACTCAAAGAACAGTACCCAAATCTTGCGGAAGAGGAACGCATACTCCCTAGGGAAACGCGAGTCACTCTGGCTCAACTTCGTTCTGGATACTGTAACAGGTTGAACTCTTACCTATTGTAGCATTATACGTCACACACGGTATTGTATCATTATATGCCACACCTACTGTAACATACTTGCGGCTTTACGCATAACAAATTCAAATATATTTTAGTAATAATCATATTACAATTATTGAACTAACCCAGACGGCACGGAATGCCGAATATGAGACACATATCACAGTTAATAAATTATACATATAAACACACAACCCATTGTAATATACATACAAACATTCAACTAATTGTGGGAAAATACCAAAATATTCAAACTGATCTGCTGACGCTGCAAATTGTACAAAACTACATGTATACAAAGACTGTATACAAACGTACATGTATGCATAACCCATTTCCTATGTACTTATTTTTAGTTATTAGTATTAAGATATTTATGAATGTATAGGTTAAGTAAATTAGTATAAAAGACAATAATTTATTCAATAAAGGAGAGACTTAATATCGCACCATCAAACGTGCAACGTCTTTCAATTACGAATATTTCATGGCGATCCTGCCAGCTCAGAACAAAAATCAGCACAACTGCTAAAACGTTCTGACTGGAGAAGATCCTGCCAGCTTGATCTTAACTTAGCTGAAAATTTGCTCATAAGCAAAATTCGCTATATCTTGCCTGGACAGAGATCCTGCCATCTCACAAACAACTCACTAACTGCCAAGAATTTGAAAAGAAAGGACTAAAGATCCTGCCAAACTAAAGTAGTCCTGAACGTAACAAGATACAAAGAAAGAAGATATTTTACGATACAAAGAGGATTCAAAAATTTTTTTCTAACATCATCAGGAGCTGAACAAATTAAAACCAAAATCATCAGTTATGAAAATTGGAGCAAATCAGAATCGAAGGATGACTGATCAAGTAAACGCATATGCGATGTGGAATAAAAAGGCAATAAGGAGAACGGATCAAATAAAAACGTAAGCAAGCTGGAATAAAAATGACGGATCAAATATAAGCAAAAGAGGTGGAATAAAGGTTGGAAATCTTCAGCAACAGCAAATTAACGGCAAACTACATCCAGACCGACAAGGAGTTATAAATATTTAAGTATACATTTTTAGAATCAATTGAGCGGCCTCAGGGACGCTAAACCATTAGCAAAAACGATAGTTTTTGCTTAGGATTTTTTTTTTCTCTTTAAGTAGGAAATAAAATTAATTGAAAATTCTTTTTTTAAACATTGAACAAATTTCCTTTAAAATATATAGAAAAACTGCACTATTTAATTTTGAAAAAAAAAAAGTGTGTAGAAACAATTTCTTTTGAAAGAAAAAAAAAATATAATATAAAAATTTACTTTAAAAGTAAAAGAAAAGTAAATTGGAATATTTAGGACACTTCTATAACCTCTAGAGAAATCCCATAGAACATTTTAATAAAATTTAAAAATTTAAGTTACTCTGTCCATTACTATTAAAATGCAAAGAAACTCCTCAGACCTTCCTCCCTATTGGTGGGATGAAAATACCCGACACACTAGGGACCTACCCAAAGAACTAGAGAGTTTAAAGAAATTTTGGAAGACAATAGGTATGGAACGGGAACCCACAATTGAGGACATTATAAACCCCACTACCAGGGTGGAAGAAATAATGCGAATGATGAGGAAAGTGTTCCCCAACAATTCCAAATGTTAGGTAGCACCTGAAAAAAAAATTTTATAAAACAAAAATATCTAACTTCCTATTAAAACCTTCAAGATGTCTTGGTGGACAAAAATAGCCCAAGGCATTTTGGTAGCAATAGCTGGCTACGAAATAGGAAAAGAAAGCTCTGAAACAAGAGATAACAAAATAATCAAGTATGAGCCATCAACTAGAGTAGATACAGAAAGTACTCCGAACATCCCGGATGTTTGGTTAGCAGTTATAGGTTGCGTATTCATGCTATTAATCATCACAATAGCCATGATGCTCAAAGACTATATGAAGCACAAATTTAGGCAGGTAAAACCCGCCACAACTCGTATCTAACCCATTACCAGTACCAAACCAAAACTGAGGAAGAGCGATAAATTCAAACCCAAAATGTCACAATCGACAGTAAAGGCAACCCTGCCTAAAGCGAACAGCAAATCAAAAAAAATTAGCATAATTCCTTTGATGGCTCCTGACAAAAATAGTCATGAAGCAATAGGAAAATCTAGGACAGTGGAAGTAAGCAAAACCTAATGAAAAAAAAATAAAAATATATACAAATAATTTTTCTACCCAGCCAATATTAACAACTAAAATGAAGAAAAGTCACAAAGAGAACCTATATTAAATATATATGTTAAAGCGCTATATAAATTTGCAATAAGACATGTCGCGCTAGTTTTCATCTTAGGATAGAAAAATGGTAGCGTAGGAAATACAAGAACCCTGATTGTAGATGATAAAATTGACTTAGGACAATTACTTATCAGGCTGTACACACGTTGTACAAATGCCGCCAATACAGGACTTGGTATTTATATGAAAAACACAGTTGTCCTCAGGGACAAATTGGTGAAAAATAATTGATTATTTACTCGAGTAGGCAAATGTAAAACAATAATTGATAGTTCTCTAAAATAGAATATATGCATTAACCAAAGAGGTTGTGCACGTGACAAATCCCGGTATAAAAATAAAAATTAATTCTTCATAAAAGTTATGACGATTCTGTCCTGGTGGCCGCCGCAGAAATCGCATGACAAATAAGATCAAATAAATTGCTGGAAAAATAAGAAAAATAAATTAAAAGATAGAATAACTTTGCATCCACTGTACCTTCTTTCCATTAACCAGCTAAACTACTACAACAAATACAAATTACCTCGCTCTTCCACCAGCTACAGCTACAAAATTTTCCGAATAAATAAATGTAACCCTAATAAAATAATATAACAATGAAAAGGTGTTAAAAATATGTATATAAATATGAAGTGTTTCAGCCATAAAAACAACGTTTATAGAAATCATAATCTTAGGAAAACTCCGATAAAATAGTAATAGGAAATATTTTTACGCTAAATAGAATTGAATAGTAGTAAGAAATAGTCTTATTTCAAAATCCCCAATAGATTAGAAAATACTAATAGCAAGGTTTCTTCTTCTCTAACCTTAGGTAAATAAATAATAAAAATTATTTCTATAGGAAACTGATTTGCATAAATTAATAAGTAATGGTAGAATAAATAATGTTAGGAACTATAAAAATAATTTAGAAATTAATAATAATAGCAATTATTATTAAGGAATTAATTTCTCTTGGAAATAATATAAAAATAAATATTCCAATTTACTCGATTTGTAGGAACATGCCGATTTTTAAGTGAGTCGACGCTCTTAAAGACCGGCTGTGCAAAACAAATTTTAAAATTCTTTATATGAAAAATAATTATTACATTTAAAATTTTGAAAAAATAAGTAAAACTTAAAAAAAAAAAATGTTTCTATATCTAAAAGTCTAAAATGTTGAAAAAATGGACTTATACAAAACAAAAAATATACGTAAACAATAATTATAACAATAAACATAGCAAGGTCAACAGATCAAAAGCAAAGCAAACAACCTCTTTCACTACAACAAAATATCAAAACAATTGAAAATATGACAAAAAGCCTTATACAATTGTTCACAAAACAATTATATAACACTTTTTTTCTAAGGTGTAGCATTATACGTCACACACTGTATTGTATCATTATATGCCACACCTACTGTAACATACTTGCGGCTTTACGCATAACAAATTCAAATATATTTTAGTAATAATCATATTACAATTATTGAACTAACCCAGACTGCACGGAATGCCGAATATGAGACACATATCACAGTTAATAAATTATACATATAAACACACAACCCATTGTAATATACATGCAAACATTCAACTAATTGTGGGAAAATACCAAAATATTCAAACTGATCTGCTGGCGCTGCAAATTGTACAAAACTACATGTATGGAGTTATGCATACAAAACTACATGTATACAAACGTACATGTATGCATAACCCATTTCCTATGTACTTATTTTTAGTTATTAGTATTAAGATATTTGTGAATGTATAGGTTAAGTAAATTAGTATAAAAGACAATAATTTATTCAATAAAGGAGAGACTTAATGTCGCACCAAAAACGTGCAACGTCTTTCAATTACGAATATTTCACTATCCAGAATCAACCCCGACATACAAAATGTATGCCGCGCTTTCAATGTGTCCCCACATGACACCAACCATCTCTTTAATTGTAATGTGGAACCAACGCCTCTAACACCCCTTTCATTATGGTCCACCCCTGTTGAAACAGCAAGTTTCCTTGGACCTCCATTAGAGGATATTGATGAAAATTTGTGATCGGTCGCAGCTTTTAGGTGGGGCGAAGCACTGCTACAACAACAACAACACAACCCACATAGAGGGGGTTCATGCAAATCTGGCCCAATCTCGACGAAAAGAGATCGCAATCGGTCAGACTTCTGAACCACTGCTCTATTAGCCCATTAGAGGGTATTCTAATAGGTCACTGTCTCATGGGCGCCCATGGTGCTGATATGGGTCTGCAAACAAATGAGTTCTGCCGCAGCCCCAGGGACGAAGAAAAAGATAAAATGCGTAGAGCATTTCTATGCCACTGTCCCGAGCTGTCGAAGACCAGGTACCGATGTCTCCACAGACACTTCTTTGGGTGTTTTGCAGAGCTAGAATGCGCAAACATAAATGAAATTCTGCGCTACATCGGGCAAACGCGTTGGTTAACTTCATGAGTGTATGAACCACGTTCTACAGAAGGGAGACATGGAGGCGGCTACTAACCTACCCTAGGTTAAGGACTCGGGCTGGTTGTACTGTGACGGTAGAAAGAATAGAAGTTTTGCACTGGCGGTTTAGGCTTTTCATTATTTCTTCTCGTAGTATGATGTGCTGCCATAACAATACTTCATTGTCTAAGGAAACTGTTATCCTGGTCATAGTGCTTCGGTCTTGAATTTTGGTAAATAACGACTGAAGTAAAGTTAGGCTTGTAATTGCGCCAGCATATTTTTAAATGTATGTTTGAATCTTTTTATATATGTACATTAGACTGGGTCGATTTATTAACTGATATCGCGCCATCGATTTTTCGATAGGATTTGGGCTCAGGAAAAAAAGTTCCACTACGCATACCCAAAAAAAATAATTTTCGAGCTTCGAATCAGGCTACGTATATTTTCTGTTTCCACGTCCAGTGTGGCATTTCTAGGTTGCAGTACCAGATTTCGATGGTTGATTACCGTCAACACTTTGAGCCAAATGGAGGCTAAGAGGATACACTCAAATTTCCCAATATATTATGCTTCAATACCTTTCAAATCCGTTACTGTTTCTGAACTCAGATTCAAAAGCTGGATTTCATCAATAGCTTTCAATATTTGGGGAATGTGAGTTGCGAAAGGTTTCACACTATCCACACGAGCAGACCATCATGTTTGTGACATGCTGTGCAAGGAGCAATTAGTTTTTTCCTTGAGAATTTCCCATCTTCGAGGGCTTGCGCTAAAGATATTATACAATTTCTGCAGAAAAATGTGATGACTTCTGCACAGCATTCAGTAGCTTGCACTCCACATAAATTTAAACTATGACAAGCACAAGGTCCAAATATTGCCAGGGAGTTATCTCTCAGCATATGACTCTGCGCTCCTTTGTAATGGCCGCTCATATTACTGCCATTATCATATCCTTCCCCACGGCAGTCATCCAGTGGAATATTGTTCTTTTTTAGAGTGCTGCGAATCAGCTCAGCGATATCTTCTCCTGTTTTTAAGGGTTTCCGCTAAGAGAAAATCCACTGAACTTGCATTTCGAATTCTCATTTCATATTGGCGCCACTCTATATAGCAAGTTTTATGATTTTGACTATTCTCATGTTCAGGAATTTTGTCGTGTGACTTCTTCCAACCTTTTTCTTTAGAATAACCTGAAGATTTTGTCAAAACTGATGGGGTATTTTCGGAAATTTCGCTGAAAAGCCGGCATGGAAAACAAAAAGGCGCCTCTTTTGTTGCATTCCAAACGAGCCAATCACGCTTTACTTTTTCTCCGTTTTTTCAGAGTAGTATGGAGTATGATTTGAAGGAAATGGCGACTACTTAAGTCGTTGGGAAGTCGAAATAAAATATGATTTTAAGTATGCTGAAGAATTTTTGACAGATAGCGTTTAAAAATGTGTCAAAAACGTTTATCTAACTTAAAATCACATTTTATTTCGATTATGACTATGCCCCATAGTATTTGATCGGATGCTTATGATTTAAGTTAAGTGATTTTCAATTTTAAAACAAAATATGTATGTATATATGAAATCCTAGTTAGAGTACTGTCAATACTGCTTTGCCTTGCCGGGCCCCCAAAAACCTTCCGGGCCACAGGGTAATTGCCCTGGCTGCCCCCCCCCCCCTCCGTCTCTCCGCGGCCCTGACTGTCGTAATGGACGAATTATATATTTTTCAACAGTACAATATTTATAGAAAAAATTCCTTGGACACTTTGCCGGTAAAAGTAAAAAACTGTACAAAGTACACCCTTTAAACCTGAATAATCCACATTTTTTCTAAACATTTTCCGAGACTTCTGCATCAAGATATATTTAAGGCTAAGTGTTTTGTTGGAATAGGAATTTGAATGTTAATAAGCACAACATATCATGTGTGTTTACAAAACCGTAGAAAAATAAATTAACTACCTTGAACCTAAGAACGTTCAAAAGGTCTGCAAAGGCGGGCATTTGCCATTTTGTAGAACATTACAACGTTAAAAGTGTCATTTGAAAGAATTTCCCGGGGATAGAGTTAGCACTACTACCGTCGCTCAATGATTAGTTCGGCGCTAGTTCGAAACTATTGCGATTCGCTGCAGGGGTAACTTCAACCTAATATTCATTCATCATTTATTGACGCTTAACCGCCTAAACGATTTTAGCCTTTTCGTAACGGCTCACGCCAGCTATCCCTGTTTAGCGGTAACTGACGCCAATTGGAAACACCAAGGAGGGTCAAGTCTTCCCCCACCTGCCACTTCTTTTTAACACAAAATAAAAATTTAGTAAAATTTTGGAAAAATTGTCAATCGCCACATTAAGGCGATGAAATGGTAAAGATTTGGAAGCCGTAAATTGCTAGCATCACTATTTAAAAAAAAAGTTGTTTAAATTTTAAACTATTACAAAATTTAATATACTTGTGACACATAACTACATTACCATTATAGATATGCAAAATACGAAAAAAAAAAAAAAAATTGTAAATGGTCTTGCGAACACATTAAACTAGTTTCAGTAAGATAGTAAGTGTTCACAGCTTCTTACGGAAGGCGATATTTGCATATGTGTGTGTCATTTAATGTTGGTGATATTTCTGGGTATATACTGGGTATATATATTTTTTGTAACTTGTCTATTTGATCCTTGATTCCAATGAGTGATAATTTTTTGTAAATAAATTAACTCAGGGCATAATTCGTCCGAAGAAGTCTTCAACCTCTCTACGTTCAGCTCTTATCGTTTTCCTACAACCAGCACACTTTATTCAAGCCATATACCAAAAACAAATAAATAAGTTTAACGTATGCATAGATTCAGATGTCATTCGTGTATCTCTATTTGTGTTAATAAATGACTACTATTTTAGTTTGGCGAATTTGAGTTGACGGGTTCACTAATTAGGTTAATCGTTGAATGTTTAATAATATTTTTCTAGCGCCATTACTATTACCGCCTAAGGGGTTGAAGAGACCATCAGACTTGCTAAAATATCTTAAGCAGTAGGCCCGAACGGATTTGCTCTGCCGATACCTATAAGCCCTGGCAACGAGAAAATTAGTTACCTGGCGCTTGTCTTCAACCTGTCTCTATCCACTTTGAAAATCCCTGTAAAATGGAAAAAGGCATCGTTGGTACCGTTACTAAAGCCTGGGAAACCAGTTAACGAAATATACTCATATCGTCCGATGTCTCTCCTATCCCCAGTGGCCAAGACATTTGGATCCGTCTCCCTTATTTCACCGGAATCCTTCTTGCCAACCACCAGCATGGCTTCCAAAAATTGCATAGCAGGGCCAGGGTGGCATCTTGTCCTCCCGGGCGCTACTCATAGGGGTGCGCCAAATGGTCCGCAAAGCAGAACTTCCTGGATAGTTTGTATTGCAGAATAATATGCATATTTAAGAAAAAATACTTTAATGAACATCATTTTTTTTTTGCTGGGTTGGAGCTGTTTCGGTAGATATATGTAAAGAAAAAACCAAGTTTTTACTGTTCTCTTCTATGCATTAGTTGCCGTTCTCGTTGGCAGCATATAACGCAAAGAATATAATTCTGCAGACTTTCATCTTCAGGTAAAATTTCTGCAGTATCTTCATCACTCAATCCACTGTCAGATGTGTGGATTTCGTTTAAGAAATCATTAGAAACCATAACTGATTTCATGTATTATATTCCAAATTTTCGCCTGGGGCGCTTTTTTCAATAACTTCCAAATTCATGACATAAAGTTTTTTTTGATTTTAGGTTAAAATCGCGAATTTTCACCTGCGGCGCTTTTTTCAATAAGTTCCAAATTCATGACATAAAGTTTTTTGATTTCAGGTTATAATATAAATAAATAAATGAAAATTTTGAACATAAAATCGCGCGATTTTATATTCCAAATTTTCGCCTGCGGCGCTTTTTTCAATAAATTCCAAATTCATGACAAAGTTTTTTTGATTTCAGTTTATAATATAAATAAATAAATGAAAATTGGGAATATAAAATCGCGCAATTTAATATTCCAAACTTTCGCATCCGGCGCTTTTTTCAATAAGTTCCAAATTCATGACATACATTTTTTTTGATTTCAGGTTATAACAAAAATAAATAAATAAAAATTTGGATTATAAAATCGCTTTTGGCGTTAATTACGTGGATATTAGTGACGTTATCACAGAATATAATTAAAATTTGGAATATAAGATCACGTGCTTTGCTGATTTTGAATTTGTTCCACCAGTCGCTGAGCGACCATGTCCGCTGTTTTGCTTTATTGCTCAAAAGTCCCAATAAGAAAGTTTGGCTTATTTTCCAAAAATTATGCAACAAGCTAAAAATTATTTAAGAAGTTTTTTTTTTGTTTAAAAATAATTTTTTTCTTTTACAATTGGCTTAACACACGATTCATAAAATACAACTTACAACAACTCGACTGAAAAAAACATGTTGCCATCGTGTGACTAATCAGTTGTGTATACTGAATGTGAATATTAACAAGTAAGGAAGGCTAAGTTCGGGTGTAACCGAACATTACATACTCAGCTGAGAGCTTTGGAGACAAAATAAGGGAAAATCACCATTTAGCAAAATGAATCTACGGTAACCCTGGAATGCGTTTGTATGACATGTGTATCAAATGAAAAGTGTTAATGATTATTTAAAACGTAGTGGGCCTTAGTTCTATAGGTGGACGCCTTTTCGAGATATCCCAATAAGGGTGGACCAGGGGTGACTCTAGAATGTGTTTGTACGATATGGGTATCAAATGAAAGGTGTTAATAAGTATTTTAAAAGGGAGTAGCCCTTAGTTGTATATGTGAAGGCGTTTTCGAGATATCGACCAAAATGTGGACCAGGGTGACCCAGAACATCTTCTGTCGGGTACCGCTAATATATTTATATATGTAATAACACGAAAAGTATTCCTGCCAAGACTCCAAGGGCTTTTGATTTCGCCCTGCAGAACTTTTTCATTTTCTTCTACTTAATATGGTAGGTGTCACATCCATTTTACAAAGTTTTTTCTAAAGTTATATTTTGCGTCAATAAACCAATCCAATTACCATGTTTCATCTCTTTTTTCATATTTGGTACAGAAATATGGCATTTTTTTCATTTTTCGTAATTTTCGATATCAAAAAAGTGGGCGTGGTCATAGTCGGATTTCGGCCATGTTTCACAACAAGATAAATTGACTTCAGATAAGTACGTGAACTAAGTTTAGTTAAGATATATCGTTTTTGCGCAAGTTATCGTGTTAACGTCCGAGCGGAAGGACAGACGGTCGACTGTGTATAAAAACTGGGCGTGGCTTCAACCGATTTCGCCCATTTTCACAGAAAACAGTTACCGTCACAGAATCTATGTCCCTACCAAATTTCACAAGGATTGGTAAATTTTTGTTCGACTTATGGCTTTAAAAGTATTCTAGACGAATTAAATGAAAAAGGGCGGAGTTACGCCCATTTTGAAATTTTCTCTTATCTTTGTATTTTGTTGCACCATATCATTACTGGAGTCGAATGTTGACATTTTTTTTTTTTATACTGTAAAGATATTAAATTTTTTGTTAAAATTTGACTTAAAAAAATTTTTTTTTTAAATGGGCGTGTTCGTCATGCGATTTCGCTAATTTTTATTTAGCACACATATAGTAATAGGAGTAACGCGCCTACCAAATTTCATCATAATATCTTCAACAACTGCCATATTACAGCTTGCAAACTTTTAAATTACCTTCTTTTAAAAGTGGGCGGTGCCACGCCCATTGTCCCAAATTTTTCTAATTTTCTATTTTGCGTCATAAGGTCAACGCACCTACCAAGTTTCATCGCTTTATCCGTCTTTGGTAATGAATTATCCCACTTTTTCGGTTTTTCGAAATTTTCGATATCGAAAAAGTAGGCGTGGTTGTAGTCTGATTTCGTTCAGTTTAAATAGCGATCTGAGATGAGCGCCCAGGAACCTACATACCAAATTTCATCGAGATACCTCAGCTGAGTATAAAATTATTGAATTATTGAAGAATTTTAAAAGGACACACACTTCAGACAAATTACTATACATACAAGTATGTACGTACATATGTACGCGAGTTAATGTGAGTTTGTGAGGGTATTAAATTCGAAAGATAACACTAGGGGCAAACAAAAAGAATAACAACAGTAATATTTAATAACAAATGTCAACAGACAAATAACCGTATTAAGTAAACAAAATGGAAACAAAGATTTAATGCAAATGCAAATATAGGAATAATGCAAAACAAATGAAATATGAAAGCAGCGGTTTGAATGGATTGTGTACAACATGAGAATATAAATATATGTACAAATGTATGTATGTATGTACATACATACACATATATGTAATACCCATAAGCTTACAATATCCGTAAACATTGTATTTACATAAATTGGCAAACAATAAATGGATTTAGCTACAATAGCAGAGTAGAGTAGTCCAATAATTTCGATTTCACCATTTCCGTTATGAATTTAGATACTGTCCTTCAATCAAATACATATGTACGTGGGAAGCGATGCAAAAAATTTTGAGACAACTCTCTAAGTGATAGCTGTCCTCAATCACTCTCTTTAGGGAACGTTTAGATTACATTGACCTTATATACTTCAAATAGTTGACGCGATTATTTAAAAGTTAAGAAAAGGCAATAAGAAATAGATATAGAAAATTTAAAATGTATTTTGCACCATTCAGGACCAAAATGAAACAAGTTCTTAAAGGGTCTACAGCAAAACACACAATTCATGGGACATCGTCGAACCAAAGGGATCAGTTCAGGCCATACAAAGAGATGTTATAGTGGTATTTGTCGTATGATCCGTTACAACGAATCTCTACAAAGAGATTTCTTTTTTTGCAGTATTTGAAATAAAAATGGAAAGGTGTTACGTTTGTGAACATAAACAGCAATTCAGACTTATCAAATGAAACTTATTTCGTCTTGTCCAATCATATACAAATTTTCGCGAAGCCCTATTATTAGAATTAGAATAAAAATACTTGCAAACATATTTTGTCGCCTAATCTTTTGTTTAACCTTCCGTCAGGCGCAATATGTTTGCTGTCGACTTCGGGCGCAAAGTGCTTAACTGGCACACTTTTAAAAACATGTAATACAAATATAATTATATGGATTAACATATTTGGGACTTACGGGCCTGGCATTAAGGGATGTGATTGAAAAACATATGTAAATATTTTCATTAAAATCCATTTATTTGACAAAAATGTATCAGTTGCAACGAAAATCGTAAATTAGGGTTAAAAACTTTAAAGGTAAAACATACAACGTAAAATAGTTTACAAAAGATGAAAAAGTCCGACAAAAATTCAATCTTGTGGAAATATAAGGAATAAGAAAATTATAAAAGTATGAGTACACTAAAAATATAAAAGTTAAACAATCCTTTTATTGCGAGCATAACAATGTTCACACACCATATATGTATGGGAGAAACATAGTGGTGATTTACATTTCTTGCATTCGTGATTTGTCAGTCTTCTAAACCGGTTTGGCTAGTGCAAGTTGAGCATCGTCTTCGTTTAGGGGGCGGGGAAGAGCTTCGTTCATTTGAAAGTGAAGGTCGATATTTGTTAAGCCTTATTTGAAGGTTCTACGCCATTCCGCTGGTTTTCAGACTCCTTCGCTGTAGCTCCACGAATGTCAGTTCATGACCCAACTTTTTCAAGAAAAGTCTTCTGCGGAGTGGTTCTAGGTTATTGCTGAGGTATATCACTTGAGAATTAATACCAGCGACATTAAGCATTGTAAAAAATATAACCAGTGGCCAACTCTTGATATTTCTAGACACATTGAATGTAGCACACATTTTATTTACAGTATCAACGCCACCTTTAGTTGAATTATAAAACGATATGATAATTCAGGTTTCTTTTCTTTGGAATCAGGATCAATGTTGTTGTTGTTATGCAGAGTTGAAACAAGAATAACATTTCTTCTAGAACGTGGAACATAGGAGACCCAAACTTTTCCGTCATTGAACCCAAACAAACTTGAGAATTGTGGTCTTCCTTTAGTAGCAATAAATTCCGGTGGCAATTGCCTTTTATTTTTTCTTACGGTTCCAACATAGGATAGTTTCTTTTCCTTCAATTCGTCAACTAGATCCATATCGGTAAGCCAGTTATCGGCTGTAATATTACGACCAGTTCCGAAAAGAGGTTCAGACATTCTTAGAACTACGTCTCTCGGCCTGTTGCTAATAGAGAATGGTTCCTCTGGTTGCCTTCCGGCATAGATTTCCATGTTGTATACATAATTCATTTTTGAGTCAACGAGAGCAAAACATTTGATGCCATATTTATTTGGTTTAGATAGTATGTACTGCCTGAAGGGACAGTTTCTACGAAAACCAGGGAGCATTTCATCTATAGTCACATTTTCCCCAGGAATATAACTGTCTTAACAGTTTTTTATAAATTTCTCGAAAATGTTTCGAACTGGAGCTAGCCGATCTTGTCTCTTTCTTTCCTCTCTTGTACTTCGGTCGTCAAAACGAAGGCATGTGTGTCTCGATTCGGTCATCGTCTTTTCCCCAAAGTTCCTCGAGGCTTTGACGATTCCCCCTGTATGCTCCTGCAAGGTATAGTAACCCAATGAAAGCTCGTATTTCTATAATATCAGTGGGTTTAATGTCCCTTTCTTTAGAAAATCTTGTTCTTATGGTCTCAATGTATTGATTCGTGTATGTTACAATCATGTTTAAAACTTATTCAGTAAAAATAGTACTCCATATATCAACAACAGTAGCGGAATGTCTTGCATTCCCTATGACACCAGGTAAATGGGTAATAATGTTATGAGACTCCTGCGAACACTTCGCAGAGGAGGGTTTCGATTCAACTTACTGATCTTATCTTTTCCTAGAAAAAAAATGTGTCTGAATATTGCTCATATTCGTCGGTCTCATCCTCCTGCTCTGTCTCGGAATTTTCATGATGTCATTATAAAATATTATTAATTTAATCAGGGATAACAGAAGGCAGTAGTTAATTTCAATTCAGTCATTTTTGAAATACTCACTTTAAAAATTATGACGAGTTAGGGCGCAATGAGCCTCTCAGATCAAACTCCGTATAACTTCACGCTGTGAAACTCAAACACAAACTGAGTTGATTTGCTCTGAAGAGCACGTCAAAAGAAGCGGCTACTGAGCGCCAGCAAAGTCAATGGTAAAACACGATAAGGTGAGACAAAAAAATGTGTGTGCTGTGCCTCACAGATCGGGTGCGCCTGACGGAGGGTTAAATGCAGCTTTTAATTGTGAAAAACGTTGGAAAAATACCAAAGAGTGGGAAAAATAATTTCACTTGCAAAGTGCCACTCATAGCCAAAGCAAATGTCGAATTCTTCTTCTAATTCTTTAAAAAAAATGTCACTTGTCAAAGTAAATGTCATTGTCTGTCATATAGCATGGTCATTTTATTCGTTTGACATTTCATCATTCATACTAATCGAGCAACTACTTCTGTGTGAAAGCAAAAAATTTACGATTTCATTAGAAGGTGAAATGAGATCATTAAGTTTCTGTGTGAAAACAATATACCGTTATTGGTACAAGTGTGGCTAATAACTGTCGCGATCTACATCCGATTAGCAACAGTTCGGAGGTAGTCATCAAACCTGTTTGGGTATTGTTATTAACAAAATAATTCTCAATTTAAATAACATGTACATAGAACCTATTTATCGGTTTATAACATATATTCCGATACTGATAGCCAGATCCCAAACGCGCGTTAAAAAACCTCAAAACCCTTTGTAAATACACAATTTTCTATTTGTGGACTAATTATTTTTCCGACTAGTTAGCTATTGCACTGCAGGGTATTTATGTGTGGAATTATGCCGGCATACATACATATGTACATATATTAGCTGTGTTTTTTTCACCTCTATATACGTATACGTTTAAACTTTGTATGGACTGCTACGCGGCAAACTTTAAATACACCTCTGAAATTACTACGCATAAAATTAGTACTACTAAATAGCAATACGCATTATAATCAGATGTAACTGAAATATGTGTCCATGTTTCACCCTCTGCACTAATTCCATGTATTCTATGCGCGTCCACTATCTATCACAACTGATTCAGCTATATGTGATACACGGAAATTCAACAGAGGGTTGTGTCTCCACTTTTCGGTACACCCTGTTGCTGTAGCCAGTTGTTTAACCACTGCCGCTAGATGGGTCTCCTAAGCATTATCTAAGCGAGGATAGGCGTTTGTTTTTCACGCGCAAGCGAAACGTATACGCGTGTAAAAAAACACGGCTATTGTTCATTCATATTAGCCGTGTTTTCTTTTTACACGCATATACGTTCCGTTTGCGCGTGAGAAATAACCCCTACCCTCGCTTAGATAATGCTTAGGAGATCCAACTAGCGGCTGTGGTTAAACTACTAGCTACAGCAACAGGGTGTACCGAAAAGCGGAGACACAACGCTCTGATGGCTATAGGGTATAACATATAGCTGAATCAGTTAAGATGAATTGTGGACACACATAGAATACATCGAATTAGTCTAGAGGGTGAAACAAAGACACGTTTTTTAGTTACATCTGAGTATAATGCGTATTGAAATTTTGTAGGACAAAATTTATGCGCAGGAATTTCAGAGGTGTATTTTAAAGTTTTTCATATAAAGTTTAAGCGTAAACGAATACACGAGTGTTAAAAAACACGGCTATTGTAACGAATTTACTGCAAATCCTCTTATTTGCAACTTTCTGCTAAGTTCGAATCACTAAACTGTTGAATAAATAACTCCAATATTGAACAATGGAAAAACGGCATTTATTAAAGTACTTCACAATAAATAATAGTGCTATTGCTCGCCAGATAGCGTCTTAATCAAAACTGCTTCTAGCGCCTCTATCTGCCGCTGCCTTTTTTGCTCTTTGATTTCTTCGTTCGCATCTTCTGGGCGCTTCCATTTCCAGAATCTACTAGTTGACTATCAGCTATCAAATTTCTCAGTTGTAACTACAATTGCACGATTTTATAGCTTCTCCCATTGCATACTTTCGGGAGTATCTCAGATATATGCATGTGGTTGCGCGTTGCTTCGTACATATGTGTGCGTATACGTACATATGTGTAGACATAATGATTGATTCGTTTATGTAGATATATAATGATTGATTTATGGATGTGCATACAAGGCGATGCTTAGCATCGGCTTAGAGATGGCAGTACCCCTTAGTGTTGCTAATATTCGTAACACTGCCCTCCACCTAAGTCTGATCGTCCCGATCAGACAAATCTCCCGATATAAACGCCGCTAGCATCTCCAAATGTACCACTCTTCTACTCCGTGGTTTCCCAGTGGTTTGTATGCGGTAGATGGTATCACTGATCTTCTTCACAACTTTGTACGGGCCTTCCCAACTGCACCGAATCTTGGATGGAACTCCTTTCCGCCGGTGAGGGCTGTATAACAGTACCAAATCTCCCTCCACGAAACCTTCCGAATTGTTGTTCTCATCGTACCTGCGTTTCATCTTGCTACTCAGTATCCTTGATCGTTCCCTCGCACTCTGTTGTTTGGCCAATGAACTACTTTGTGGAGCTTGCTCTTGACGGATTGGCTTCACATACTCAGTATCGTTCCGACGTTTCCCAAGAGAAGTGCGCGCTGGCTTGAAACCACCCTTGCATTCTTTCTGGAAAATCCTTTCAGTCGTTTTAGTGCGTCCATGAGGTTTTGACAATGCCAGTGTTTCTCTCGCAGGTACATTTGAAGAAGTCCACTCCCAATATGACTTCATCAACAATCTCCGCCACAATGAATTTGTGTAGAACCATGACCTTTCCAATTAATACCTCACATACCACTTCTGCTTGGACTTGGTTATACTAGCCAGTGACCGTACGCAACCTTTCTCCAGGTAACGGTTTTACTTTCCTGTTGACCAAGTCAGATCGGATTAAGGAATGAGATGCGCCCGTATCTACAGTCAGTACACGCTACTTGCCATCCAGCTTTCCTTCTACGGCAAGACTGCTCGTTTTTCTTCCAATTTGCGACACAGATATCACAGGACATTCAATAGCCTGGGCAAGTTTTCGTTTTTACATCTGACGCGCTCTTGCTCATCTCCTCCAACTTTGCGTTTACGGCCACCCAAATTGTTGGAACTATTAGAACCAAGATCGCAATGACGTGCAATGTGACCGTGCTTCCCGCATTTGAAGCATTTCATAGCTCTTTCACTCCGCTTTTGCGATCCTTTCAGCGCCTCCAATATCGCGTCTACCCACTCTGGCCTTTCTACTCCACACGGCGTGCTTTGAAAACTGGATTACACAGAAGAAGCGACGATGTTTCCAGAATCAGAGCTTGTGACACCGTTTCAGCGAATGTTGGCTTTGGATTTGTGTATGTAGCTCGCTTTGTTTCAACGTCCCGTATGACATTTATAAAGCTCTGAATCTTTACCCTTTCAGTGTATTCCACGGGTGCGTCCGCATTTGCAAAATGTGCCAGCCTTTCAACATCGGACGCAAACTCTTGCAGTGTCTCACCAGGCTTCTGGAAGCGATTCAGTAACTCCGTTTGGTATATCTGTCTCCTATGCTCAGTTCCGTATCGTCTCTCTGGAGCGCCCATCAATGCTTCATAACAGTTCCCTTCGCCGTCTGGAATGGTTTGTAAAATCTAAGCTGCAGGCCCTTTCAATGCCCTGAACAGTGCAGCAACTTTATCTTCAGCATTCCAGTTGTTCACTGCTGCGGTCTTCTCAAATTGTAGCTTAAAGACCTGGAAAGGAACAGAACCGTCAAAGGATGGTGTTTTTACCTTTGAATTACTCGCTGAAATAACTGGGGGATTTAGTTGCAACTCAAGTTGCAAAATTTTTATGCCTTGCGTCTCCATCTTCGAAGAAATACGTCCTTCTTGCTCTTCCAGTTGTGCAGAGATCTGCGCTGATATTTGTGCCGACATTTCGGATATTCGTGCCTCTTGTGCTTCAATCTTCGATGTTATACGGTTCTCCTGCGATTTTAGTTGAGATGCTATACGTGTCTCCTGTGATTCCAACTTGGATGTAATCTGTGTGTTAAAAGTGTCTCCTGCGATTCCAGCTGAGATGCCACTGTAGATGTTTGAGCAGTTATTGCAGCCAATATCATGTTCAAGTCTGTGCTCGTAACTGTCTGCGATGTTTCGTTTTTCTCTTCAATTTTGGTTGTTGTCTCGCCGACATCAAGATGAAAAACATACTCTTCCACGCCAATTCCTTCTGCTTCCATTGCCTCTCGTAGTCGTACTTGAAATTCGATTTTAAGGCCGCTTGTATTCAATCCACGGCTCTCCAACTCCTTCTTTAGCTGCTGGATCTTCAATTCACTCCACTTTGCCATGTCCTAGTTGTATTCGAAGTCTTCGGATTTTATTCAACAATTCCCCTTCTGACACCAGTTGTAACGAAGAGTATCTCAGATATATGCATGTGGTTGTGCGTTGCTTCTCAGCTGCGTATACGTACATGTGTTTAGACATAACGATTGATTCGTTTATGTAGATACAAGTGACTGTCTGCTTTATTGTTGTTGTGACTTCATTTACTTAGCATCAGACTAGGGATGTGAGTATCACTTAGTGTCACTCATATTCGTCACAATATGAACGTGGCATAACTGTTCTAAGGAAAATGATTGTTGTATGGCAGATGGAGCACTAGTAGGGGTTAAGCTGTAGTCATTTGTGCCGTTTGTCGTATCGCTGTAGTCGTATCCCTGACGTAATCAGCTGTTTATCGTTACGATGGTAAACCAAAAACCAATTGGTTGGCTACGATACGGTTACGACCTTAGCGGCACCAATAATCGATTGCATTGATTCTCATAAGGTTGGTCGAATCAGCTGTTATAAGGTTACCGATACGGATAAAGCACCAATGTCTGCAGCTTTACTCAGAACCCCTCGAACTATCCCTGTGGGTGATATTATTCCTTGGCATTTGGCAATGGATGCGGTTATACCGGCATTAATACACTCAAACAAAAGCTGGTATCAGGGCGATGCTAAATAATCATCAATATGCAATTGTTGAGTATCAATTATTCTTCATCAACCGTGTTATGCAATTGATATTTTCGAATTGGCAATTTTCGAACTTTATGGTTTGATACTTACAAGTATCAATTTGATATTTTGTATGTGTTATCAACTTGATACTCTCTCATATTATTTCTGCCATAACATAGTATCTATTTGATAATTTTTTTTTATCCAATTGATGCCATTTTGGTATCAGTTTAAAATAATTTTTTTATTAAATTGATAGTTTTTGCGCTCTAAAATGATACTTACTTTTATAAAACTGATACCAGTTTTAGTATCATTTTGATACTTCCATAAGTTCCACCATTTCCCAAAGAGAAAATTCTTTTTTCAGTCTTAAAATTTTTTTATTCTGGTAAGGGGTGGTAAGGGGGTCCTTCGAGTTCACTTATATTGTTTATTTGTAAAATATTTTCTTTAATTCCAACTTCATAGCACTGGTAGTGCTCATTAAAACCTTGTATATTTTAACGTTGACTTGAAATATAGATTTCAGTACCATGACATAAGAATATGTTTAATTTTGTGCAAAGTTAACATATCTGTTCTAAGAGTTAAGAAGTAATCTTCTTTATAAATTAATCCATTATAATTTAAGTGCGGTATTGTAGTATTTTCAAAATAAATATTGACATTAGACAGTACGTAAGCAAAATCTGACGTTTCTATGTTACAATATTTCTTTTTGGAGTATCTGGTATGTATATGGAAATCCATTTTCATATTGTTCTAAAAATGTTGTAAATTTCATTACAAATTAAATTACCAATTGCTAGGGTTTTGAATAACTTGTATTCCATGTCAATTTTGATAAAAGGATTAGAGCAAACATCTTGGAATTTTTTCGTTTTTATATGAAATCTTCTGGGATGATTTTTAAAAATATTTGTTTAAGGCGCCTGTAACAGTTAAATTTATAGTTTGTATATTTTCTTGTGTAAACAAGACATCTTTTCTACAAAAATTATATTTTGCGTAACATTTCATTAAAATATCTTAAAAAGCTTGTGTGATGAGACTCCCAAGCTTTGAGAATACTTCGTCTTTATATATAGTGATATTATTATCATCTTCACAACTATTAGTTGTGGTCTGGAAACAGATTACTGACTCATTACAGTACATTTTTCTTTCAAAATTATTATTGGAATATTTATGTGTTACACTGGTGTCAATATTAGTTTTCAATAGCTCAGTATTGCTTACGATTTTAGTATTTTTGAATACTTTAAAATTCATATGCCTTTTTATGTATTCTTTAAATCTTTTTAAACTTGTATATTCTTTATTACAATTATTGTGAGTACATTTGAAAATATCTACTTCATTTAACCCATGATGTAAATTGAAATGTAAGTATAAATCTCGCAAGTTAACAAAATTTTTATGGCATTTAAAACAAAACAATTTTGCCAAAATAAACTGAACAATGTTACTGCATTTACATACAATGGTTTAAATTATAAATAAGTTTAGTTACACATGTCTTTTTTAAATTATAAAAAGTCGAAATATCGTAAAAAAATTTTATAAAAAACTCCATATTTGATGGGATTCATCTGGGTATTTCAAGGAAAATATTTGATATATATTTTAAAGCAAGTGTCCAATGAAACTACAAACGGCTAAGTTTAAATTTGTGATAACCAAAGCTCACGTAAAAATCTGTTAAATTCAAAAGATCAAGACCCACTACAATTATAAATGGCTGTATTGGCGATTTCGACTCTGTGGAATTTTTATCACGCAATTCTATTTGGTGTTGTTAATGATTTATCGTTGCTATATGTAAAATGGAACTATTCACGGAGTTTTGTATGGTTACTTTACGATGCACTTTCAAATCTCCTTATTTGATTATATACCGGTGTGTTGGTTTTAAAATAATGTGAAGTAGCATAAAATAAATGGAGTCTCTTGAATCTAAAGTAAAGATTAATTTAGATGAGTATTTCATTATAAATAGGAGATTGTGGGACTTACTTATGTCGACATCGCCTTTTGCAGATGTCTATAGATTCCTGTAGTATTTGTCCTTTATGTTGTGCTCAAAGTAAGCAGTAAGCTTTGGTTATGCCACCATTTCGACGTTAATATGAATTGTTTTTCAGGGTAAAGTTCTTTGAAATCTTCTTCAACCTGAAAAATATGTATGTACATATAGGAGTTAGTATTGTGTTGATTCTAATTTTTAACAAAAATTAAATTATCACGAACATTTACACTAGTTTATTATTATTTATTTATTGTTGCAGCGTACATGCATATGAACTTAGTTTCACAACAAAGATATATACATACACACATATCTATGCACTTGTATATCACTTTTTATTTGCAACAAAACTTAATATTACTCATCTTTTCTGTTTTGTTGCAATTCCTGTAGGCAATTTTAAATTTTTTATTTTTGCACCAACCGATCACGACAACACTATTCACGCCAACAAACGACAAATAGTTAGCCCCGATCAACTATCGAGTCACGTACGAACAGCGAAGTTCGACTTAGTTTCAATCTGATACTATTGCTTATTAAAATAATTAGGTGAATATCAATTTGATATTGTTGAGAATAAAATCGAATTAATTAGTTATCAAAATAATAAGCTAAATTGTAATCTAATATCTTTTAGGATCAATTTGATGATTTATGCTGCTATATTAATACTGAAGATATTACACTGGTCTTAATTTGACATTTTTGAGGTGTAAAATTAATCAGCCCAATTCTAAACGAAATTTCCGTGCGAGTTTTTTCCCTTCTCCCATTCCTCGTATTCTAAATAAAAATTCCTTGTGAGTTTTTTCACTTCTCTCTTTCCTCCTATTCTGAACAATGTTCGAAAAAGCGGAAACCGGTTATGGGAGAAAAGTAGGTATTATGAATGAGAGGGAGAGGGAGATTTCTCTGCCATTTCATAGGAGTTTTTTCACTTGTTAAATTAAAGGGAATGCATCAAAATAGTTAAAGGAAATTAGTTATTTTAAGAAAGAACACTTATTTGTACAAATTTGTGCTAAAATATGTATTTACTTTCTTCCACAATATTCTCACTGTTAATACAACAACAACAACAACCACAATATTCTTTATTTTAAGTCGAAAAATATATCATAAGCAACGGAAGAGCTCTTCGCATATTTGATGCAGCCATCCAGAAATTGCGCAAGGATTTTTTAAGAAGGCTTAAACAGATTTTGTCATATGGCGAAAGGCGAACTCAACTCGACTTGGCCGCCAGAAAATTGCTTTGCAGAATGAATGCAGGCAACTCCGGCGGATTTGTGTTATCTCGCCGGTCTTCTTCTTATGCTCCTCGGTTGATGTTGCTGTGGTACAAATTCATTACTCATTTCAGTGAATACGATATGAAATGCAATAATGTGCATTGTTTATACCTTATTTCTTAATTTCAAACAAATTGGCAACAATAATTAAACTTTACAATTTTTTAGACAAAATAAGAAATGCGCAACGAAATTTCAATTGACAAAACAGCTGACTTCGAAAATTCGAAATTCCTATTCCCCAATAATTCTTCTCCCTAGGAGAAAAGAATTGGAGGAATTTTTCCGCGGGAATAAAAATATCCGCGAGAACAAAATTCCGCGAGAATATTTAGAATTGGTCTGAATATTTTTCCTCAGCAATTCAATAACCAAGATATAGATTTAATACTTTTCACTATCATTTTTATATGATTCATCTTTACATTGATACTAAAAAAATGTTACTGCTAAAAATGTCATTTTAACACAACCGGTATTAAACTGATAGTGATACATTTTTTTTTTGAGTGTATGCATATCAGTACGTGGTTGTGGTCCTGGTTTGTGGAAAGTTTTTATTGTTGCTCCTTTTTTAGTTAGAGATTACATTAAAAATGTTAATTAATTGGGTTTTGTTTGTTTTTACGTATTTGTTTAAAATAATCGCCGTCAGGCAGTGCGGTCGCAAATGTGTATATTTTTTTATAATTTTGCTTGAATAAGCGAGTATTTGTTGAACTACATACATATGTATGTACAAATGTATATTATTGCGTATTGAATTTTTTTGTTAAAATATTTCTATTCAAAAAACCGAAATATACTTTATGTTATTAGTTTACATTTACATAGTATAACGAAACAATTTATTACTAAACTACAAAGCAAATATGCAAATAAAAATATACAAAATGGATACGCAAAAGTTGCAAATAACCGCACAATAATATATATTATATATATCTAACATATTATTTGAAGGAAAAATATGTTTATTCAATTGAAGAAGAGCTTAAATTTAAATTTGATAAGGCGTGACCGAAAATTACAATAAACATCTAATATATGTATGAAAAAATAAATGCTCACCTTTAAATAATTCCGATGCCATTGATGCAGTAATTTCATCCAAACGATTCTTAGAAAACTGAGAAAATTGCAAAGTAAATTGTACTATTTTAGTACAAATACCAATATTAATTTACTGGCTATTTTAAGTAGGTTAAATCACTTACCTTTACATATTTTATAGCCTATAAAAATTTCATTAAAAATCGAACCAAGATCAATATAAACCCAATATCAATATAAATCAAAGAAAAGTAAAACATGAACTTTACGAGCTTTAAGGGCCGATTACTGATACTTAGCATAGACTTGACTTGACTTGGCGTAAACTTGGCAACTTAGCCACGATTATACTCCACTTAGCGCATACAATCTGGCATCATAATCAGCTTTGAAATTTATTTTTAATTGTATGACAAAATGTCGAAATGAAATGGAAACAAACAAATGGCATCTCAAAATGTAAACGTAACTTAGAACTTATATAGAAAATCAAAATTCAACAGACTTCTAAGTCAAGTGTTGCTAAGTTTTTAGTAATCAGTAACATGCAATGTTCATTTAACAGAGTAAGTGACAGTTCTCAAGCCAAGTCAAGTCTATGCTAAGTATCAGTAATGGGCCCTTTTCGCAGATATCAACATAGTGCAGCGAATGAAAACACAGCGGCTACGCTGGCTAGGCAATGTTATGCCAATGAAAGATGATACTTCGGCTAAGAAGGTATTATTATCAAACCCCGCCTACGGAAGCAAGGGAAGAGGGCGGCCCCCAAATTTAGTTGTTCGCAAATATTTCGCTTGCTATGGCTTACTAGCGTAATGCGCTCAGTATGATGTCGTACCTCATGAAATTCTCGTCAAGCCTTGACTAAAATATTTGTTCAATCACTCAACCGTTTCTGAGGAAACTGTTTCGCCCTAGATTTGTGATATATGGAGCGAGCCACAAAGATAAGCAATCCCCGCCCTTTATTGGCCCAATCATAATTCTGGATCTGTAACTCCGATAATACAAAAATGCGTACAAAAATATTTGGTGAGGACATTCTGCCTACAATAATGATGACGCCTGCTGGACTAAATCGGTTCATTAACACATTCAAATTTTAATAAAAGGTGCAGTGAGCCTAAATTTTATTTTTCGGGACAATTAAAACACTATAAATATCCAATTTATTTTATAACAAGTCTATATCGTTAGCTTAATGTGAAAATGTGCTAAGTCACTTTTTTTGAAAAATTGTGTTTTAATGCAGTTTTAAAACTGAATTCAAAATACATCGATCACAAGAAAAAAATATTTTAATTTTTAATTTTTACATGCTGTTTGCAATGATGTGTAAATGTGCTAAGTCGTCAGCTGTTAAAAAAATGTGATAATTCAACCTGTCAATAATATCAATCTGAATTACTAGTAATTTCTTTGTGCGCGCATTTTATTCACTCAGTCTAAGAGTACATGCTGGCGGCCACCGTGGTGTGATGGTAGCGTGCTCCGCCTGCCACACCGTATGCCCTGGGTTCGCACCCCGGGCAAAGCAACATCAAAATTTTAGAAATAAGGTTTTTCAATTAGAAGAAAATTTTTTCAAGCGGGGTCGCCCCTCGGCAGTGTTTGGCAAGGGCTCCGAGTGTATTTCTGCCATGAAAAGCTCTCAGTGAAAACTCATCTGCCTGCAGATGCCGTTCGGAGTCGGCATAAAACATGTAGGTTCCGTCCGGCCAATTTGTAGGGAAAATCAAGAGGAGAACGACGCAAATTGGAAGAGAAGCTCGGCCTTAGATCCCTTCGGAGGTTAATGTGCCTTACATTTATTTATTTTAAGAGTACATGCTTTGTTGTTGTTGTTGTATTAAAGATAAAGATAATCCCCGAAGGCTTTGGGCCGATTTTTTTTGCCCGGGGTGTGAACGCAGGGCATTCGGTGTGGTAGGCGGAGCACGCTACCATCACACCACGGTGGCCGCCAATAGTTAGAAATAGTTTGACAAATAAATAGTATTTTTTGTGAAATATATGGTTTTAGTGTTATATTTCATTCATTTAAGGGGAGGAGTAATGGGGAAACATATTGAGTAAAAAGTGCTAAGTCAGGAGAAAAAATTTGTTTTGAGTGAGGAAATTGTGCTAAGTCATAAAATAGCTGCTGGGTTAGCATACATGATTTTTATTTATCTGTTTCATAGCTTCTACACTCAAAAGAATTGCAACTAAGGTATCCTCATTCACAGTTTTGAAATAAGAAGGTTATTTCAAAAATTATTCAGTTTTTTTCGTCTTCTGTAAAATTCGTAAAAAGTGACTTAGCACATTTTCACATTAAGCTAACGATATTTAGAACAGATGTACCTAAGGGACATTTTCGATAAATACCAAATAAATAATAGATCCGTAATCCTTACACAAAGTTTGGTGTTTCCAGTTGGCTTTGTGAGATAGCTACCATCAATCTCTTATCTGAACAATCGTTTGTATAGGATATATTCCCGACCGATGTCTACGATTTTTATGACAACAATGTGTGCCATATACGAAAGTGTTTGTTGAAATTTGAAGCTTCTATCTGATAAATTGAGGAAGATATGACGAAAAAATGTTTTTTCTGAAAAATCGGTTGTAGCGGGGATGTATGCTTTAGTGGTCTGATCCGGTCGGTTCCAAAAATACCATGTATTCCAAAAACTGAGGGACTAGTTTACTTTAAAACAGACAGATGGACAGACGGACATGGCTTAATAAGCTGAGGTCGCCATCATGATCATTGCGGTATGTTTATTGGTGGGTCTATCTTTTCTGCTTTAAGGATTTATAATTTTGAGATTCGTAACAAACCTAATATTTTATATAATTTTCATGAAAGGTAAAAAAGATGATCGTGATTATCAAGCGATTAAGCTCATTTCATTTGTTAGCAAAATCTCTTCACCAAATATTTTTTATTGCCGAAGTTACATATTCGGAATTGTGATGAAATATTGAGCCAATAGAGAGGCGGTGGCATGCCCAATTTTTAAATTTGTAATCTTTATTGTTGGCGTGTGTTAATCAGCAGCGATGCAAAGCTCAAACGCCTGCTCGCGTGTTCTGCTCTGTAGCGCAGAAACGATTGAACCCACCAAAAAGGACACGGTTAAAAGTTTGAGCCTATATCTGAATTTCGAACCGACGAACCGTCGTTTGCAGTACCATCTACCTACTGAGCTATCACAACTGTATAACGCAAGATATAATAACACCTTTTACATATGTATTTCAAAATGATTCGGAAAGGAATCTATGACTTACAACACATTTATCTCAAACGAAGTTTTTCATTTTTAGATATTCAGCAATAAATTTACACTGTCTTATAAAAGAGATAAGTATACCGAAATTTTTCACAATACGGCTACATTTCACAATTCGTCCAGTTATCGCTACCGAAGTATAGAATGATTGCTCAAAAAAGAGCGGCCCAACCCACATTTATACATTTGTTGTATATATATTCTTTTTCTTATTATGAGTACACTTGAAAAGTAAAATATCATTGATATAAACTTATTTTTGCAAAGATATAGCCTATTTGATCTGTCTACGGGCCTTTTAGGATTTTTTTTTTATAAAAGTAGGCGTGACCATTTTTCTCAGACACCTTCCTTATGTTAGCACTAGTCAGTTTACCAAGTTTTGTAATGACATCTAAATTGTTTTTGATTCATGAACATTGTGAATTCCTACAAGTAAAAAATCTTTCTATTCATCCATGGCCATACCTACCTGCAAATAATAGCTGACAGGGAGAATGTCTGTCGCGAGTAACCACAGAAAGGTAGAAAGGATTATTTTTTGCTCGCAGTTAATAAATTGAAATGCTATGAATTGCCCATTTTTCTCTTAAATGTGTCTTCCGAAAATCGGACTACATATTAATAACCATTTTTTAAATCTAGTAAATAGAAAAAATATGAGTAGCCAGTTAAGCAAAAATTTTGAAACCTGTAAATAATGCAGTATCATCTTCCAGTGCCACGCCCGACATCGGCCGCAGGGACAATGTCCTGGAACGTCATGGCTTATCTGTCCGGTAAGGCGATGTTAACCTATAAATCATCAACATCTACATCCCCTCCTGCCACCTGCTGCCCCAGTGGATACCGTCCTAATATTAGTGCGTTACTCACTGGCGACAATCGCATTATCTTAGGCGATTTCAATGCCCATCACGACGTATGGCATTCAAACATGCGAGCGGACAGCAGAGGTGAAATGTTGGCGGATCAAATAGAAGAAACGACGTTCTGAACAATAAACGGAGACGCCCCCACTCGTATGGTAGGAAGCTGTCACAGTTCGCAAGATATATCAATCGTGAGCGCAGGACTCATAACTGCGTCAAATGGTAGTCGATGGTAACATTGGCATCGGACCACCTGCCTGTACTTATTCCGCTCGAGCGTACCGCCGACTTCATCGTTTCTGAAACACGCACTTTCATAAACTTTATAAGAGGAAAGTGGGAAGAATATAAATCCTTTACAGACAGCCGCTTTGCTGCCCTCCCTATCCCGACTGATGCTCGCCAAGGGGAACGTGCTTTCCGCAAGGTTATTGAATCCGCCGCGGCTCGCTTTATTCCCGCCGGAAGAATTCCCGAAATTCGGCCGCACTTTCTGGCGGAGGCCGCAAATTTAGCGAGAGAACGTGACCTTATACCACAGATCGATCCCGGCGACCCTCAAATAAGGGACATAAACCAACACATCAGATTGCTTATAGATGAACACAAGCGGGCAAAATGGGAGGAGCATCTTAAAAGCTGTAACCTCTCTGCCGGTGTTGGTAAGCTTCGGTCCACCGTAAAGTCCCTATCGAATCCGTCCAAGCACAACGACAAAATTTCCATCATTGGCGATAAAGTGATGTCGGATGCGAAAAATGCGCGAGGGCCGACAAAGCTAGACGGAGAGCCAACAGACACGCACATAAACATAAATTCAGCGCGTCCCCAATCACCATCACCACCAAAGAGGTTGAGGATGCCATCGGCCAAGCTAAACCATCTGAAGCGGTGGGCCCTGACGGCATAGCCATGCCGATGCTTAAAAGCCTAAGAAATGAGGGTTTTAAATATTTAGCACATGTCTTCAACCTGTCTCTTGCCACCTTTGTCATTCCCGAAAAATGGAAAATGGCCATGGTGGTCCCGCTACTAAAGCCTGTGAAAGCAGCTAACATAGGGGAGTCATATTGCCCGATATCTCTCCTATCGCTAGTAGCTAAGATGCTTGAAGCCATCTTACTGCCCTATTTCAAGGCAAATTTGCCACTAGCCTCTCACCAGCATGGCTTTAGAAAACTGCACAGCACTACCACCGCGCTAAATGCCATTAGCACTCAGATAAATTGCGGTTTAAATCAAAACCCCCACCATAGAACATTACTCGTTGCGCTAGACCTATCAAAAGCTTTTGATACGGTCAACCATGGCACGTTACTGCAAGACCTGGAAGGGTCTGCCCTTCTCCCAAGTCTTATAAGGTGGACCGCAAATTATTTGGGTCGACGGCAGGCATCGGTGCAATTTCGAAACGAACATCGAACATCTAAACCAAGGAGAGTTAAACAAGGGGTGCCACAGGGTGGTGTCCTATCCCCACTTTTGTTTAACTTTTACATATCAAAGCTGCCTTCGCCACCAGAAGGAGTTACAATCGTTTCCTACGCCGATGACTGAAAATAATGGCCACAGGCCCAGGCCCATAGATCGATGAGCTATGTAACAAAATAAACGGCTACCTCCCTGATCTCTCCAGTTTCTTCACCTCGCGAAACCTGACATTATCACTGACTAAATCATCGGCGACTTCCTACACCCCAAAATCTTGGGTGTGACGTTCGATCAGGACCTACATTTTGGTGAGCATGCAGCAGCAATTGTACCAAAAATCCAGAGCCGTAATAAAATCCTCAAATCTCTTGCTGGCAGTACTTGGGGAAAAGATAAAGCCTAAGATTACCCACTGGAAGAAGCTACAGGTCTGCCAAAATACTGTACTCAGAACCGTCACGGGTTGTCTCCTTATGTCCCCAGGACACCATCTTCATAATGAGGCGAGAATACTCCCAATAAGGGAAATAAATGAAATGCTAACCAAAGAGTTTCTGTTGAATACCCAGAAACCTGGGCATCCCAACAGACTATGAGGAAATACGACACCTGAGAACACAGCCGTATGAAGCCAAAAAACATAAGCAGGTCCTTGGTGAACTCCATAAACAGGCGTCGGAACTCTATGTCAGGAATTGCCCGGTGAATTCAGTACTCAAAGAGCAACACCCTAAACTTGCGGACGAGGAACGCACACTTCCTAGGGAAACGCAAGTCACTCTATCCCAACTTCGATCTGGATACTGTAACAGGTTAAACTCTTACCTATCCAGAATCAACCCCGACATACAAAATGTATGAGCCCCGCTTGCAACGTGTCCCCACATAACACCAACCATCTCTTCAATTGTAATGTGGAACCAACGCCACTAACACCTCTCTCATTATGGTCCACCCCTGTTGAAATAGCAAGTTTCCTCGGACTCCCGTTAGAGGACATTGATGACAATTTGTGATTGGTCAGACCTATTGGATGGGGCAAAGCACTGCTACAACAACAACAACAGTGCCATGCCCCCTTTTGAAAATTTAAAAAATTTATATTCAATTGGTAATTCAATATACGCACGAAATTTGATTATTGTAGCTTTATTATTTACTGAATAAACACCTTTTTGGTTTTTTCCACAATTTTATGTAAATAAAAATTGGAAGTGGTTACAGTCATGGCTATTAAAAACTCGCATACCAAATTTCAACGAGATATCTGAAAATATATCCAAGGTGTCGTGTTCACAGACGGGAGGACGGACATAGCTAAATTGATTTCTTTTTGGACCCTGATCATCTTGATATATGGAAGTCTTTACTTATCTCGACTAGTTTACGCCGTTAAAAGCTACCGTTATGTCAAAATAATGTAACGAATTTACTGAAATTCCTCTTATTTTCAACCTTCTACTAACGTTCGTATCGCTAAACTATTGAATAAATAACTCCAATATTCAATAATGCAAAATGGCCTTTATTAAATTACTTCACAATAACACTGATACTTCGCAACCAATATCTTTCTTAAACCAAACTGATTGTCGTGCCTCCACTGTCGCTGCTTTTATACTGTGCGGTTTCCTCATTGACATATTTCTATGCGCTTCAATTTCCAGAACTTACTAGTTAGTTATCAGCTATAAAATTACTCAACTGTAACTACAGATGCACGATTTTATAGTTTCTCCCATTGCATACTTTCGGCAGTATCTCAGATATATGCTTGTGGTTGTGCGTTGCTTCTCCGGTGCGTGTACGTACATATGTGTAGACATAATGATTAATTCCTTTATGTAGATAGAAGTGACTGTCTGCTTTATTGTTGTTGTGACTTCATTTACTTAGCATCAGACTAGTGATGTATCACCAAAGATTATCGAAAATAAAGATGTTGCAGGGACGAAAAATCGTGTGAAGCAAGCTTCACAAAACTTCTAGTAGGTCACATTCACCACTTACCACAGCAGAATTTGTTAACTACCACTGTCTGTATTTGTTATTTAATATTATTTGTACACTTTTTATTCAGGTAATGTGTTCAGAATTTTAACTTTTACTCTCTAAAACTTCAGTCAGTGTATTTCTGTGCTTCAATTATGTTAAAAATTGTGTTAAAGTTTTTGGTGTGGTGAAAGTGACCTACTAGAATTTTGTTACGCTCCGCTGCTTTCCACCGAAGTTTGCGCCATCTTTACTTTCGTAAATCTTTGGTATCACTTAGTGTCACTAATATTCGTCACAATAATATACCCTGTGAACTTTGCTCAGCTGAGTATAAATAAACATAATTATAAACAACCTAGTATAGGTCAGATAGTGAAATATACGAATAAATATGTTTTAACGAAATTAAAATGGAAGCTTGCGGCAGAGGTGTGTGTGATTGATTGTGAATGTTTCCGTCTTTTTGTCTTCTTCCCTGCGTAGCTAAATTGCCACTTTCGCTTTCGTGATATGCCTGTGTGAAGGTAATACTAGGTTCAAACACACACCAAATTGGCAATTTATACTCTTTGGGCAATTTATTACGCAATTTGTCATATAATAAATTGTAATAATAAATTGCCAATTTAAAAAAAATTGCGTAATAAATTGTTTCAACCTGCAAATGCAACATTGTAAAGTGTGTTTATTGAGTATATTTAAACGTCACTTACGCATGGCTGAACTACATGGTTGGCTCATTTCATCAGCTGATTTTATGTCTTTTCATTTCACTGGAGTAGGGACTGTCAAAAGAAGATGGCAAAATCAAAATGAAAACAAAACACTGAACACATTTTCTTACAACACACAAAAATTTCAAAGTTTTATGTTTTCATTCCATTCTATTCACCTAATACCAACACGCACATTTTGACAGTCTCAACAAAGATATGTTGTTACTGTAGACAAAGAGTATATATTTGTTAAGAGGCGTCACTCGATACTTTGTTGTTGCCAAAGCAACCCTATCATGTCGAATGTGATTTTCAAGGAAGTTTTGTTTGGTTTTTTTAAATTGAATCCTATATAGTTATGCGGTAAAGTGACTTTGCATAATTACGATTTTTGGAAAGAGAATTAATTAATTAATTTAATACAATCAATAAAATAAACACAAATACCCCACGAAAATGTATAGAAGGCGTTTTTATAAATACATCTGATAAAAAAAACCAACGACTACCTTGAGAAAACATCGAGTAATTTGCTTTGGCAACAACAAAAGTATCGAGTGACGCCTCTTGACAAATATATACTCTTTGCTGTAGAGATGAGCCAACCAGCTATCAAATTACTATTGTGTAAGCTAAATAGAGTTGTATGAACACCACTCAATTTAAATCGAAATAGCCTCAATTTATTTTTCTGTTTGAACATAGTATAAAGACCGTACTCATTACCTATGCGATTGCGTCAAGTGCAATGACAAAGGTAGACAGCAAAGAAAGAGAAAGCGTGCTTGCAACGAAGATTAAAATCGCTAAAGGGCGTTGCTCAAATAAAAATTAAGACGAATGTTAAAGCTTTACATATTTGAGGATGTTCCGTCGTCACGGGTGGGACAATTTTACGCAATATTTCATCCTGTTTGAACCATTTTGTAAAACCAGCTTCTTATACTAATAGGCTGAGACACTTAGTTATTTATTGCTCTTACGTACAAAAAATCACAATGTCTAAGTAAATTGCAAATTATAATAAGTTTTATAATTGTCACGGATGGGACAAAAAATAAACGCTTTCCATTTTTATTCAGGTTATATACTATTAAAATCTGTTAGTATATGGAGGTAGACTGTTTTGTTCAAATAAGAACATTTGAGAAATCCAATAGCGTAAGAGTAATTGATTTTATTGCTATAATCTTAAATGTACATAAGTTCTATGGTTGGGGCAGCATCTTTCACTGGTGGGACACGTACGAATTATTATTAAATTAATTTATAATGATTAAAGTCTTCCAAAGGTGCAAAACTTGGCTGACGTCATGGAATTATTTTATCGGCTATATAAATTTGATTTACGGAAAATACTAGAAGCTTTTACTTTCTTGACTCAGTTACAAGAGCCAAGAAATTACCTTTTTCTTAGATGTAGTTTGGTTAGAAGTTTTCCTGGATGAATTAGTTATATCCAAATAAGGATTATGATTCGCAATATATCAACTATTTCATGTATGCATGTCACAGATCAGACATACATACTTTATTGTTGAATAATTCCAATTTAAAGAAGCTGAATTTATTTAAAACGAATTTCTAACACTGTGTAACAAATATTAAATAAAAGAAATTGCAAAATTTAGAACAACTTTTGACATTGTTTTGTAACGGGTGGGCCAAAGATAATACTGTTCGATACATCAAAAAGTACGAATAAAGCGCTTACATAACTGGGTATATCAATCAGCTTCATTAAATTATTAGAGATGAGTTGCGGTTGTTATTATTTTTATAAACCATTCGAATAATAACAAGATTCAACCTAAGTAAAGCAGTTTATTCAGTAGAAAGAAAAAAAGGTATTTTAAGATTAAATTTTATATTTTTATGCTGATTGGAGGTTTTGAGAAAAGTTGTGTCCGCAATGCCTTTTGTTTTAAAGAAAAATTTATTGAAATGAAATGAGATAAAGCAAGGGGTTATCAAGAAGATCATGAAGTCATTCTTTCCTCAGCGTGGGTAGCTGTGCTGTGAGGTTTGCTGTAGATTGCATATCGCGGAATCGGCCTCGTCGTAAAATACAATTTTTTTAATCGGGATTTGGCTGTCGGTATAGGTGCCCCCCATAAATTCAGAAAACAAAACTTCAGAAACACATTTTTTCAGAAAACATTAGTCAGAACCCTTTTTTCAGAAAGACAAAATTCAGAGGTCAAAATTCAGAATTCAAGTCTCAGAAGTCAAATTTTGGAAGTCAGATTTCAGAAGTCAAATTTCGGTAGTCATATTTCAGTAGTCAAAATTCAAAAGTCAATTTTCAGAAGGCAAAATTCAGAAGTCAAAATTCAGAAAGTAATCAGACGACAGAAAAAACATTAAATTTCTCTCGTTTATTTATTCGGAAGGTAGTTTGTACATATAAAGAAAAAATAGACAATCTCTTAAATTGAGCGCAATGGCAAGCATGTAATCAATTAAATCGTTTTCGCGTTTATCTTTTTCCAATGAATTTACGGGGATTCAAGCGGTTGATAAGATCGATATACAGCTTTATAGCTCCAAGGCTTCCGCAACCCAATTGTCAACTTTACCTACGCGAGGGGAATACTGTTACAAGTATGAATGTATCAAACACATATTTAGCAGGGGAGGCTCTGGCGCTCCCAAGTTTCTCATGGAACCAGTGGGTGGGAGGGCTTTATGGCCTAGAAGGTTCAATGTGGTCATATTAATCGTTCCCGAGATGGTTGGGTTAGTACCTTAATGGTGAGTTGCTAACGGAACGTACCTCTCTATATCCTGCAAAGGACCATCAACATCTATAACACTCCACAAAGCCTTCGGTGAATGTCTTTATCGTTAACACAACAACAAAAACAAATGAATTTACAATATTAAACAAACACTGACCGAAATGTTTTTATTTTTTCTTGCCTTTTCGATATGGCTCACCTCCAGCTGAAAAATGCTGCAATTTTATTTCTGTTATTGCCTATTAGTTTTTTATTTTATTTATGAAATTAAATATGTTAGGGTGTGTCCAAAATGCACTTCGAATGACGTTGTGCCACCCATCGATAAAATTATTTGTTCGGGCTTCACTCAATTTGGTGCTATTATATATAATACATCCATAATTCGATTGGATATAACGCCTTCTTTCGACGTTGCTGTGTTCCAGGAAGTTACCAGATGGCTGAAAAAAAATGCAGAAGTTAAATTTCTCAAGTCAATTTTCCGCAAAATTTAATGTTTTTTTGCTCTCTGATTACTTTCTGAATTTTGACTTCTGAAATTTGACTTCTGAATTTTGATTTCTGAATTTTTTTTCTGAGTTGTGACTTCTGAATTTTAGCTTTCGGAAAAAGAGTTCTGACTAATGTTTTCTGAAAAAATGTGTTTCTGAATTTTTGTTTTCTGAATTTATGGGGGGAACCGTCGGTATAGTAGTTTACACCAAACTTCGGATCGGATAAATACATTTATACTAAATCGTTATATTGCTATATATATAGCCTATAGTATAAGGGATTGTTATGACAATTAGTGAAATCGAGAACTAAGTTATTTAGGTCGGGTATCTTCAAATTGAACATACGCCTCTAGTGTTCAACGATAGCAAATTACCATGGTGAGATATCTTTTTGCTATGGTGAGAAATATTTCTAATAGTAATCTGTGAGAAATTGCAATTATTTTTTTCATGTTTGCCAAAAATATGCATTTAAATATATTTTGCTAGAATTTGCCACGGTGCCTTGATATTGCATTTCAATTTTATTAATTAAGAAAATTAAGTCGAATCATGTGTAATATTTTTTTACAAAGATTTTTGACTTTAATGTCCTCCTTTAAAGCTTTAATAGAATATGAGTAAGTAGAGTACTATGGGAAACGGTCAAAATTCTAAAATTAAAATTCTGAAGTCAAAATTCCGGAATCAAAATTCTGAGTCGACAAAACTCTGGAAGTCAAAATTCCGGAATCATGGCACGGCGTATCCGGTGTTGGATCAGCTAAGGGTTAGTTTTTTAAAGTGCGGCCGAAGGCCGCCTACGCAGAAGGGTGTACTACGCAGAAGGACATCACTGTGGCGGTAGCCACGGTTATACCACACACCCGGACTTGGCATGGAGTAGCCCAGGGTTATTTCTTATAAGCGCGGCCGAAGGCCGGCTATTCAGAAAGGTGTTCTACGCAGAATTACTGTGCATGGCGCAGCCGGCGTTGGATCGGCTTTTCCAGAATATTGACTTCCATAATATTGATTTCCGGTGTTTCGACTTCCGGAAATATGAATGCAGAATTTTCAAAAAAGCAGAATTTTGACTTCCGGAATTATGAATGCAGAATTTCCAAAAAAGCAGAATTTTTACCCGAGTACTATTTCGTCTAACTACCTCAACCCCAAATGGCAACCTTACTCAAAAATATCCCTATTGTAATGCGGAGTGAAATTCCTTTCGTTTGATACCCATATCGGCCTATCTCATGCATTTTTTTTCAATTTCGAATAGGTGGCAACCCTAAAAAGCAACCCTACTCCAAAATGTCCCTATTATAAAGCGGAGTGAAATACCTTTCATTTGATACCCGTATCGGCATATCTCATGCAATTTTTTTTAATTTCGAATAGGTGGCAACTCTACTCAAAAATGTCGCTATTGTATTGCGGAGTGAAATTCCTTTCGTTTGATACCCATATCGGCATATCTCATTCAATTTTTTTTAATTTCGGATAGGTGGCAACCCTAAATGGCAACGCTACTCAAAAATGTCCCTATTGTAATGCGGAGTGAAATTGCTTTCGTTTGATACCCATATCGGCCTATCTCATGCAATTTTTTTTAATTTCGAATAGGTGGCAACCCTACTCAAAAATGTGGATATTGTAATGCGGAGTGAAATTCCTTTCGTTTGATACCCATATCGGCAAATCTCATTCAATTTTTTTTAATTTCGGATAGGTGGCAACCCTAAATGGCAACCCTACTCAAAAATGTCCCTATTGTAATGCGGAGTGAAATACCTTTCGTTTGATGCCCATATCGGCGTATCTCATGCAATTTTTTTTTAATTTCGAATCGGTGGCAACCCTAAATGGCAACCCTACACAAAAATTTCCCTATTGTAATGAGGAGTGAAATACCTTTTGTTTGATATCTCGTGCAATTTTTTTAATTTCGAATAGGTGGAAACACTAAATGACAACCCTACTCAAAAATGTCCCTATTGTAATGCGGAGTGAAATACCTTTCGTTTGATACCCATATCGGCATATCTCATGAAATTTTCTTAAATTTCGAATAGGTGGCAACCTTGTGAAACATTCTGAGTGGCAACACCTAGGTAGAAAGTCTTAGAAGGTGATACATTATATCTGTGCCAAATTTTATTGAAATCAGTTGAGCCCTTCCCGAGATCGTTCGGCTATACAAACAAACAAGAATTGCTCTTTTAAAGTTATAAGATATGCCATTTCATTTGTATAAAATGTATACAAAGCTACACATTGCAAAACTATTAGCTGTAGTTTTAACTGTGTCAGAACTTTTCGTACCCTTATGAGCCCTCGAAGATTTTACAATAAAATTACAAAAACCGATGGATAACCAAGCAATTACGTATTTAGGATTTTTCGAAATGATGGCCAAAGTCTATTCTCTATATAATATAAATATAGTATCGTATACAACTGATTGTTCAGATATAACGAATTTTTGGAAATTTGAACATACATATTAAAGAAATGAAGTCTTCGGCACAACCAAAAAAATTACCGTCCGTACTTGTTTTAATATGTGAATGTCTTAGAATTTATTATTGTTATAATATAACATACTAGCAGACCCGGCACATATTGTTCTGCCCTAAATTTGGTCTATCTGCATACATTTTAATAAGCTTTTTCTCTCTAACTCTGCCCTCCCCCTCTTCACTTTTTCTTAATCATTTTATTCACTCCTCCCTCCGTATTTTTGGCTTCATCCATCCCTATCTTCGTCTCACTCTATCTCTTTCTCAGTCTCCTTCTCCTTCCCACTTTCTCTTCCCTCAAGTTCTTCTCATTCTTCTTCATCCCTTATTGCCAGTCCCAGTGGGTGGTATCTATTTTGTTCCAGGTGGGTATTATTAATTCATGTCTTTATTTCGGCTTCGCATGCATATTTATCAGTATTTCCAGGTTGATGCGACTAAATCGAATATCACAATGAAAATTACTTTAAAGTATCCGGGTCCACGTTTTGGCCAGTAACATCAGTTTGTTGTCGCGGACGGACGTATTTTATCAAGCTCCGTGTTATTTTAAACTTTTCGTGCATAAAGTACCTATATAGTTATTTGATTGTGTTATGTGAAAACATATTACTTTGCTTACACAAATATCTAGTGTCGTGAATTTATAAGTGTTGATTGCTTATAAACTTTGTAATATAAATTTTCATAATGCCTTGCTATTGTAAGCTAAAGGTTGAGCGCAGTGACCCCAAGATTCAGTACGCAAAGTGCAAAGAGATTTTTCATTTGAGCTGTGTTGGGTTTGTTCAAGCCGACGTTGATTATTTGCACTCAGCGAACAAATCGTTTTATTGCAATGTGTGTGTGGCGGAACGTCGTTCATCTCTTTGTTTGCCGACACCCCCTGTCGCTACAAGTGATCAAAGTCGTCAAATTTTGACTGAGAATCAGAAAATAATAAAAATAAGAATACAAGTGCTAACTCTCTTCTGGATACTTTGTCTAATCAAAGAGGATAAATACAATAAGAGCCGTCACTCGTAATTTTTTAGTCATTTACTCGATGTATACTGAGAGGTAGTCGCTACTTTTTTTTTGGGCGAGATGTTTATAAATGTCTTCTATACATTTTCGTGTGGTATTTGTCTTTATTTTTCCGACTGTATTTAACTAAATTATTTAATTCTCTTTCCAAAAATCACAGTTGCACGAGGGACCTACACGGCATGGATAAATGCCAGACAATTAAAAATGTCCCTCTCAGAAAACATTCGGCATCAATTTTTTCAATTTCCAGTGAAATACTCGCCACAAAATAACGAGTGACGGCTCTTATTGTATTTATCCTCTTTGGTCTAATGATCAGCGGTGGGCACCACTACATTTACACAGTTACCAATTTGAGAATGCCTTAGTAAACACGAACACGTAGCGAGCACGAAAGCAAAATCAATTATTTATTTAGTTTGATTTCAATGCTTGAATGGTAAACACGTGTCACTCGCATTCTTTAGTACTCTGTTTTAAGCGCGCGTGCGACACTTCCTTTCTGCTGGACCATCGAAATCAAACTAAAAGAGCTGTCGTTGATTTTGAAGAAGTGGCCGTTGTGCTCTCGCTTATCGCATACATATATGGTCCCTTAGCAGGTGCTAAGCTCACGCCCACCCCGGCTAATGATCTTTCAGACGCAGGTATGCAAAAAGGTGCTGCGGTATGCAATAATCGTGCTGTTGAATTGCGATCTGTGCTTTCTGCTTTATCCGCTATTCGCAATGATAACAAAGAGTTATGCGGCAGTTACTCACGAACGTACGTACCAAAAACGTGTCAGCTGACACGACCTATCTTATGAGTGTGCAATGTACGTAGCCCGGAACATAGAAATCAAAACAATTTTGATTTTTCCGTAAGAACGTGTCAGCTGATTGCTCTCTCACTAGACAGAGTTGCCTAGTAAACTTTTGTGCGGCAATTTTTGACCGTTTGCAGTTTTATGCAAAAACACCTAATTAAAGTTTGAAAAATTGTTAAAATAATTCGAAATAATTATGTAAAAGTGCAGATTATAAATATGTAATCTATTTATATTTATTTAATATTAATTCCAGCCTTTTACAACATCAAAAATTAAATTGGAAAAAGTTGATGTTTCCATAAGCATGCGTGCAAACTGGTCAATGCAGCCACGTGTGCCAACCACGATATGCGATCATACCGTGTGATCGCATTTCTTAAAACTTTTGTTTAAGAATTTTAAGGAAATGTACAATATTTTTAACGAAAGAGTATTTTTCAAGAGATATTCGAATTCTTAGCCATTTATGTTGCATTAATTTGGCAACAACGCATAAATATGTATGTACATACATATGTCAAGCTGATATGATATGAAAATACATACATACATCCATACATATAAATGTACTCCCGAAGTTAAATAATGCAGCGAATGCTATGTGTCGCCTCACTCAAAAGCAATTTGCGCGCACAGTGGACACCGAACAACCACACACACGCATTTGGCTGATATAAGAAAGGAATCTAGTATTTTTTTTGATGCAGAACGAAGGTAAATATTTCAAAGTTTTACTGAAAATTAGAACTTTTTAAATCCGTTTCTGAGTTATATCTGTGTAAACAAAAATTTTATGATATTTTACTACATTTTGGCAATTTGCCGCGCCCCTATAATATATACCTTCAAATTATATTAACTGTACCATCTCACTTAGCTAAGCTTTCAAATGCAAAAAACCGTTTTAAAATCAGAGCATTCGGTGTGAAATTATGTGCTTACATGACATTTAGCGACTTTATTTTATAAGATTTATAAATAAATAAATAAATAAATAAATAAATAGATAGAAGATAGATATAGATAGATAGATAGATAGATTACATCAGCCACATCATCATCACCATCAATTTGCGATTAACCTACTGGCTAAACTTGAAGAAGAGGAGATGGACCCAAAAATAAGTATACCAAAATGATAAGCTGAATTTATTTAGCAATGTCTGTCTGTTTGAACGCAAACTAGTTTTCCAGTTTTTGAGATATATTGATGTTGTCTTTGTTGAGCGTGCATGTTTGGGTGTTCGATGATTCATTTATCAGAACTTACCTGAATGGACTACTACAGCATATATCTCCCATATAACCGATTTTTCAAATAAGAGAGTTTTAAACATTACTTCCTTATTTTAAAGAAAAGCTTTAAATTCCACCTGATGCCTACATGTGTATATGGTAAACAGTGTTGTATGAAAAAATATTATCAATATCGGTAGTATGTATAATCATGAACCAACAAACAGATCCCGCATTAAAAATTAAGAGAGAAAACCATTTAGAAAAATGAACCTAGGGTAACCCTGGAATGAGTTTGTATGACATGTGTATCAAATGAAAGATGTTAATGATTATTTAAAACGTAGTGGGCCTTAGTTCTATACGTGGACGCCTTTTCGAGATTTCACAATAAGGGTGGACCAGGGGTGACTCTAGAATGTGTTTGTACGATATGGGTATCAACTTAAAAGTATTAATGAGGGTTTTAAAAGGGAGTAGCCGTTAGTTGTATATGTGAAGGGTTTACGAAATATCGACCAAAATGTGGACCACGGTGACCCAGAACACCTTCTGTCGGGTACCGCTAATTTATTTATATATGCCATATCACGAACAGTATTCCTGCCAATATTCCAAGGGCTTTTGATTTCGCCCTACAGAACTTTTTCATTTTCTTCTACTTAATATGGTAGGTGTCACACCCATTTTACAAAGCTTTTTCTAAAGTTATATTTTGCGTCAATAAACCAATCCAATTACTATGTTTCATCTCTCTTTTCATATTTGGTACAGAATTATGGAATTTTTTTCATTTTTTGTAATTTTCGATATCGGAAAAGTGGACGTGGTCATAGTCGGATTTCGACCATATTTTATACCAAGATAAGTGACTTCAGATAAGTACGTGAACTAAGTTTAGTTAAGATATATCGTTTTTTGCGCAAGTTGTCGTGTTAACGGCCGAGCGGAAGGACAGACGGCCGGCTGTGTATAAAAACTGGGCGTGGCTTCAACCGATTTCTCCCATTTTCACAGAAAACAGTTATAGTCATAGAATCTAAGTCCCTACCAAATTTCACAAGGATTGGTAAATTTTTGTTCGACTTATGGCATTAAAAGTATTCTAGACGAATTAAATGAAAAAGGGCTGAGTTACGCCCATTTTGAAATATTCTTTTATCTTTGTATTTTGTTGCACCATATCATTACTGGAGTCGAATGTTGACACAATTTACTTTTATACTGTAAAGATATTAAATTTTTTGTTAAAATTTGACTTAAACAAAAATTTTTTTTTTAAAGTGGGCGTGTTCGTCATCCGATTTCGCTAATTTTTATTTGGCACACATATAGTAATAGCCTACCAAATTTCATCATGGTATCTTCAACGACTGCCAAATTACAGCTTGCAAACCTTTTAAATTACCTTCTTTTAAAAGTGGGCGGTGCCACCCCCATTGTCCAAAATTTTTTTAATTTTCTATTTTGCGTCATAAGGTCATCGCACCTACTAAATTTCATCGCTTTAGCAGTCTTTGGTAATGAATTATCGCACTTTTTCGGTTTTTCGAAATTTTCGATATCGAAAAAGTGGGCGTGGTTGTAGTCCGATTTCGTTCATTTTAAATAGCAATCTGAGATGAACACCCAGGAACTTACATACCAAATTTCATCAAGATACCTCAAAATTTACTCAAGTTATCGTGTTAACGGGCGGACGGACAGACGGACGGACGGACATGGCTAAATGAATTTCTTTTTTCACCCAGATCATTTTGATATATAGAAGTCTATATCTATCTCGATTAGTTTATGCCGTTACGGATTACCGTTATGCCAACAAAGTTAATATACTCTGTGAGCTCAGCTGAGTATAAAAATCACAGTTGGTTGGGAAATAAATTTTCTCGGCGTGACGTCACGCTTTTGACAACATGTTTCATTGCTGACGCAGTCTTCAGACTTTATTCCAATCGGAGTATTTTGCTCCGCTCTTAAATTTTTTATCTCAAAGGTTTATTTGGGTGGAGTTTAAAAGTAAATAGTATTACTACCTAATATCTTTTGGTTGAAGTTTTCATTGCATACTTATGAAAAGCTGACTGTTTACAAGTGACGATTAGGCGAAATGACACGATTTCATTGTTCGTATCTTAAGACATGTTTGTTCACATTTTACTCACAGTTTTTGTACTTTTTTCGTACGGAATGAGAATAGAAGGAGTAAAATGTAAGCAAAAAATGTGTCTGGATGCGATCTGTAAATTCTGCCAAAATTCAACATACAGCACTCCTTGAAGTTTTATATAAAAATAAAGTACGTTGAGTCATTGAGGGCAGCTAACCCTGTTTTGCAACTCAGTGAAGGTCTTCTCTTTCCTTTGTGTACAAACTGCCGGAGCGTATTCGTTCATCCGCATAACATGACCTAGCTAGCGAAGCTTTCTGTTTTTATGCGCTGCACTATCGTCATATCTGCGAAAAGTTCATACAACTCATCATTATACCTCCTTCGATACTCGTGGTCGACATCTCGGATAGGACTATAAATCTTCCGGAGAACTTTTCTCTCGAATACTCCAAGAGCCATCTCAACTTCTTTCGACATCTTCCATGATTCCGAGCCATGCATCAGGACAGGTATGATAGTGACTTGTAGAGCGAGAATTTTTTTCGTCGAGACAAGAATTTACTTTGCAATTGCCTAATCAGCCCAAGGTAGCACTTGTTCGCTAGAGTTATTCTCCGTTTGATTTCTTGGCCGACATTGTTTTGGCTTTTAACGCTGCTTCCCAAATCCTTCACAGTCTCGAATTTATATTCGTCAACAGTGACGTGGCTACAAAGACCACGATGACAGCAAGTACTTTGTCTTGTCCACATTTATTGCAAGACCCACTTTTTTTGCTTTTTTATCTTATACCAACTCTTCGCCTCCATGTTTGAACAGCCCGGCGTGTATCGCGTCATTACTTGGCACCTTGTGATTTTTTAGCCGTAATATTGCCATTCTCACTTCGCCATAGTTGGATGTCGGAGCGTGTTTTTCATCATCGGCAATCGGGGTATGTGTGGTATGGTAAACCGAAAATAATCATTATATTTTTTCGCGATAAATATCCGGGGAGACAGCGCCCACTTTCCTTCCACAATGTGGTGTGCTTACGGGAGCATTAATTATACAACCTACACGTTTTAGGCCGACTCCATGCGCATCTGATTAGGCAGATAACGTTTCTGCTGAGAATAATTTCATTGCAAAAATATAATCGAAGCGATTGCCAAGCCACCAAATAAATTTGATGTGAGTTGTTCGCCCCCTTTCAAAAAGGAAGAAAAAATATACTCCGAAAATTTAATTTGTACTCCGGCGTAGTGGTTTATTCAGGTAATAGTTTTAAATACTCCGAACACTGGTAGCGAAATATGAGAGAAATGTAATAAATCGAAGAACTTCAAAAGCGCTACGTCATCAAACTTTTTTTTTCAAATTCGATTACAAGTAAAAAAATTCCGGAAAGCTCCTTTCATGAGAAGTATGACCTATTCAAGGAAGATTTTCTGCTTTTAGATCTGATGAGACTTCTCCAGGTTTCGGTTACAGAAATCACCTTTTCTAAAACCTAGTAGCCTTGGCTAATAGCAATATACGAAGAGTAGTAATATCTTGATATCTTAGTACCTAACAACAAATGTTACCAATTTCAACCAATTTTTAAAATGTTCTCAATTTTTTTTAATAATGTTAAACAAACATACATACATATACACATTATTATGCTTTGTTATCGCTCAAGCAAAAAGAAATCATTAAAAACCCCAAACGCAAATCTTGCCTAAACAAAAGGTACAAAGAAAAATGTATAACAACACAGTAGAGACTACGTAATCCTTGGGCTGAAAACAACTTAATTTTGTTGTTGCTTATTTTCTTGGCCATTTCGTTCTATCATGATTCGGCATAGAGCTAACAAAGCGTTAGAAAAACAAAAGCACAACAAGGCGAAAACATCAACATTGCTTTGTAATAGCAAAAAAACTAAATACAATTGGCACAACAAAAAGATAGCGGTAAGGACAATTGTTGGCCAATAAGAACAAATGAAACCAAAAATTTTCACCGGCTGACATAAATATAAAAAGATGAAAACCTATCCAACTAAGCTTAGAAGTTGTACATTGTTCACGATAACGAAAGCCTTTGTTCTGATAATTATAGTGTTGTTCAAATGAACAGGCTTTGGTTGGACCGTACTTTATGTCTTTATGAGAAGTTCCAAATTAAAACGGTTTTTTTGTGATATTGATGGAGTTCAACTTCGCTTCTTAAAATCTATGTAATAAATATTTACGAACTGGTATAGTTTAAAATTATGTTTGTCCTTCTGGCCCTTTTTTTAATGAGTTTCTTAAACCTTATTCCACCAAAAGATGCTCCTGAGAAGATATATCTTGTAAACTGTGACTTGCAGCCGCTATGTTAAAAATGGCATCATACCATTAGCTTCGAGATAAGATAATGTGATTTCTTACGTACTTTATTTTAAGAAGATTGGAAAAGAACAGGAAGTTAAAGAGTAATCCACAAATCAAAATAGGGTTGCAATATTAATGCTCATGTACATTTATGTATTATTAAGTAGTGAGGAATGTATATTTTACAGGGTTGTACTCGATGAGCTTCGTACTCCCCAACACCTCCCCTCGAAGGATTACGAGTGCTATATTATTTAAAATTCCCATCCGATACGCCCATGCTATTGATGCATGTGTAGTGTTTTACCGCAGGTAGTCCCTTTTTTAAAATATCAGCCGGCATGTCTTCGGTTCGCATATATTTTAAAACGATATCTCCGCCTCGAACTCTGTCACGAATAAAATGATGACGAACGTATACATATGTGTTTTGTACGTGAATGATACGCAACGCTTTCTACTAATTTTTGGGTGCTTTGACTGTCGTTGTATATTTGTATGGTTTTTTGTTGCATTCCGATTTATTTTGCCTTTCTCGAAGGTATATCGCCTCTCTCGTTGCTTCACTTAGAGCTATGTACTCGGATTCAGTGCTGGATAGGGATACTGTCTTCTGCTTACGTGCTTCCCATGATATTGCACCTCCAGCTAATATAAAAACGTAACCGGAATACGAACGCCTGTCTGTTTGATTTCCGCCCCAATCGGCATCTGCTGCTGCATACATTTCAGCTTGTGTTTTCTTGTAAGTTAGGCCATAGTGCAAAGTGCCTTTCAGGTATCTCAGTACTCGTTTGGCTGACTGTCAATGCTCGGAGTTGTAATTAGAATTGAACTGGCTTAAGAAAAAGCAATATCAGCTCTTGTCGTCACAGCTAGATATAACAAAAGCTCCGATCAAACTTTGATACGGGTATTTTTCCATTTCGGTTATATCAGGTTTTGCCGGTTTTTCCAGTTTCTGGTTTAATTCCAATGGTGTTTTAACTGGTTTACAATCCTACATTCGGAATTTCTTTAAAATTCCTTCTGCATATTCACTTTGATTTAAGTATAAAGTATTTCTCTTAAGATCTTGGTTGAAATTTATGCCCAAACATGTTTTGACTGGACCTAGGTCTTTCATCTCAAAACTTTAAGCAAGAGAGTTTTTAACTTCTTGAAGCCATATTTCATCGTCTGTGGCTATTAATAAATCATCAACATAAATTGACATTAGCATAGTTTTTGAATCTTTTTTCATAATGAAAAAGCATGGATCGAACACAGAGGCTTTAAAACCCATTTCGCGTAATTTTTTAGTTAGTTTTTGGTACCATTGGAAGCCAGATTTTCGTAAACCATATAAAGATTTTACCATCGAATTTGTCCACTCTTTAGCAGTGTTTCTAATAATTTTAGCCTTTGCTTCATCAACATTTAGATGCTTACCTGACATTACCTTTTTGAGGATATTACTTAAACATTGTGGAATTTCCATAAATACGTCTTGCTCTAAATCGCCGTTTAGATACGCTGTTATTACATCCATTTGATGAATTTCCAGATTCCATTCTTTCACTAAAGCTGCCATCATCCTGATTGATGTCAGTCGCGTAACTGGCGAATAAGTAACGTTGTAATCCTCTCCTGGACGTTGTGAGCAGCCTTTTGCTACTAGACGTGCTTTCTTTACATTTCCTTCCTTTGTTCGGAAAACAAATAGATTCCCAATTATTTTTCGTAGAGCAGGTCGTTCAACAATGTCCCATGTCTTGTTAAGTAACTGTGCCATAAATACGTTTTCGAGGGCTTGGAGCCATAAATAACCTTCTTCGCCATTTATTGCTTCGTTGATCGTTTCGGGATCATTGGCCATAGCTAAGTTGGCAAAATCGCAATCCTCGTATTCAACATTAGAGTCTGATTCATTGTTATCTTCTTTATTTTTGGTATTCGTCGATAGCTGGTATATTTTCTTCGGTCGACCCCGCTTTCCCGTTCTATGTAGTTTAGGTCTACATCTACCATTTTTCGATGTATCTTCGTTTTCGCGTTGGTTTTCAGATTCTTCAAAAGCTTCATCATCTTCGATACCATCAACGTTTACTGATGTGTGTAATTCAATTTCTATTTTATCTGACTTTTCGTCAATTTGCTTATAAAACATTTCATTTAAAAACTTTACTTCGCGACTTATCAAGATTTTACGTTTTTTAGGTGACCATAAACGATAAGCTTTTGCTTCATTTGTGTACCCGACCAGAATAGACTCTCCCGACCGTGAACTAAATTTTCCATTTGACTTATCTTTTATTAAAACGTATGCTTTTGTACCAAATGGTTGCATGTATATTACGGTGGGGGTTTTACCTGACCAAAAATTTAAAGGAACTTTATTTTTAATGACCTTGGTTGGACACCTATTTCTAATATAGTTGGCCGCATTAATAGCTTCAGCCAAAAAAATCGGAGGTAAGCATGCCTGCTTAACATACACCTTGCCATTTCTAATAATGTTCTGTTTTTTCTTTCGGCAATGCCATTTTGTTGTGGCGTATATGGTGCGCTCAATCGCCGCCTTATGCCACATTCGTTTGAGTAATTGTTAATATATTCTAATCCGTTGTCAGATTGTAGCATTTTAATCTTTTTTCCAGTAAAATTTTCAACCGAGTTCTTAAAATTTTTGAACGTATTTAATACTTGCGACTTGTGTATTATAAAATAAACTTCGCTATACCGAGAAAAATCGTCGGTAAATGTAACAAAGTACCTTGCACCGGAGTGAGAACAAGTTCGCATTGGCCCGCACGCTGATTTCGAGCAATTGTGTAGTACGCTTTTCATTTTGCTTCGGAAAACTTTCTTGTGCTTGCTTCTCGCTAACGCAAACTTCACAAGTTTGTAGCTTTTCTTTCGCGTCAAAATGCATACCGTGTACCTTACTGAGCGCTCGCTTTAAGTCCTTTTCGTTGAGGTGCTCCATTCGAACGTGCCATGTGTATAAATCAAGTTTCGTTTCTGCTATGCTTGCCGTTGTTTGTGTGCTTTTAATATAGTAGAGATCGCCAATGCGTGTTGCTGTGAGCACTGATTCGCCATTCAGTGTGATGGTCGCCTCACCACGACGAAATGTTACTTCATATCCTCTATCTGTAATTTTTGATACGGACAGCAAATTTGTTCTCAATTCATTTACATACATCACCTTTTCAAAATTTATACGTTCCTCATGTCCCTCTTCGTCGACAACTACCTTGACGTCGCCGATGCCTGTGATTTTAGCTGTGCCATTGTTAGCTAAATTCAGCGTCTTGCTTATTTCTTTGAAATTGTTGAAATTGCTTTTGTTTGCGCACATATGTGATGAGCATCCACTGTCAAAACACCAATAATCGTTTCTTGTTTTGTTCAATAGAAATGCAGATTCCACCAGCATAGTTTTTTCTGTGTTTTTCTCATTTAATCGTCGTGTACTCGAACTTGCAGATTTTGTATTTTGTATATTGAATTTAAATAGAACATTCTGAACTCGAATTCTTATAAAACTATTTATTTTATACAAATAAGAAACACGTATGCTTTTATCACGTACAAAATTAAAAACGTAATGAAATAAAGTAAATAAAAAGCAAAAAGAATTGTTTCATTTTTGGCGGAAGATAACAATGGTCATTTATGATAGTATAATAGTCAAACCTGATATCTTTCGATAGATAGTTAGAGTGTCAGCACAGATCCAGGAAAGGAATGAGAGTGAGCAGTACGGCTATATACTTAATCAGTAGGCCATGTTGGTGTATAAGAAGGAGAAAAAAACTCACACGTACACAGTTGTTTACATCACATTTGCGCAAGTCCCCTTAAGTTTGTGATAGAAAGTTTGTATGAGGCGCTGATGGTTAGGTTGACATTGCTGACAATCAGATGATAGTCATATGATAGTCAGTATTCTTGTAGGGCACTAACCACTATTATTTTTCGCGTATCAATTTTTGAGTGCGCCCCACACATTCCGACAGCCTTTGGTATTTTTTAATATTAGCCGTGTTTTTTAACACGCGCGTATACGTTTCGTTTGCGCGTGTTAAAAAACGCCTATCTTCGCTTAGATAATGCTTAGGAGACCCATCTAGCGGCTGTGGTAAAACAACTAGCTACAGCAACAGGGTGTACCGAAAAGCGGAGACGCAACGCTCTGATGGCCATAGGGTATAACATATAGCTGAATCAGTTGCGATGAATTGTGGACACACATATAATACATAGAATTAGTGTACAGGGTGAAACAAAGACACATATTTCAGTTACATCTGAGTATAATGCGTATTGAAATTTAGTAGGACAAAATTTATGCGCAGCAATTTCAGAGGTGTATTTATAGTTTGTCTCTTAGCAGTCAATATAAAGTTTAAGCGTAAACGGATATACGCGTGTTAAAAAACACGGCTATTATTTTCGAATTTTTTTTCTTTTAGCATGGAGCATTGAAGTGCTCTCTTTTTCAGTTTTTAAACTTATTTTTTATATGGTTTTCGTCGGTTGAAAATGACGGATTTTAAAAAATAACAAAACAACCGTGATAATCATTTGACTGTCATATGACAGTCAGTAGTGACAACGTGATTAAATCGGATAAACTGTTCTCGCATACATAAAATTCCGTTGAGAATTGTGTATCTGTCTCACATGCATAATGGTATCTGCTATATGTTCTTTTGTTCTGTACCAGGTGTCCGAAGCTTTCCCAGTTTGAGTCCTTTTTCATGATTATAGGCTGTCGTTCGGTACATGCGGACATGCGTGTGCGAACAAAGGAACATACATAAATTTAAGTATCAATGTTTACGCCATCGCAGGATCAGCATTGTCAATTACAAGTGTGAGTGTATTAGTAAAACTATCAGCGTTTCTTGTAGGGTTGTCAAGTCTTTCTTTCTCAACTGAATTTGCTTTTCGCTTGTCAGTGCTGTGAACGTTGCCAGCCTGCCTATTTGTATTTCTATACTTCGAATGTGCAATTAATACGTTTTTTTCTGCAGTTGTCGCCTTTGATTTTCTTGATTGCTATTCTTCTAGAATTTTTACTCTAAGAACATCTGGTTTGGACAACTCATCGCGAGTTTCCAGAGCGCAACGAAATGTTTCAAAAGATTCAGGCAAACTGTAAAGCAGCAAAATTGTCAACAAATCGTCACCAACCGTGACATTTATTTCTTTTAGCTTGCTAACTGCGTGAAAAAAACTCGTTCAAATGATCACGTATGTTATCGCCTTCCTTCAAGCATGCAAGTGCGATGCGTTTTAATAGGGTGGCTTTTCGCACAGGCCCTTTTGACCAATTTTTTCCACATTTCATACGAAGTTTCACATTCGGGGATTAATCCTAATTCTGATGGAGATATTGAAAGCGTTATATCGGCGCTTGCTTTCTGATCAAACTCTTTCCATTTTGCTGCACTTTCATCGCTTGGACATGGTATCGAACCTGATGCATAACTCCTAGATCGCCTTTTATTAGAACTGCCCGCACGTGTAATTTCCAGGTGTCGTAGTTATCTGCGTTTAGCGGATCAATTTTAACAGATGTGGTCGACATGGTTACCCGAATTAGATGTACTTCTCGTTATTTATAACTCGTCACACCTAATTTCTTCGCTTGTTCTTTTTTAAATTTATAAAGTTAAATTTATCGCGCTTTAGTTAGGGCTGGGCCATAACCTATGATTTCTTACGTACTTTATTTCAAGAAGATTGGAAAAGAGCTGGAAGTTAAAGAGTAATCCACAAATCAAAATAGGGTGGCAATATTAATGCTCATGTACATTTATGTATTAGGGGGACTCATGATAACATATAAACTTATAAGGTGTAAAATTATATCCATTTACACGCGCGGTTATATGAACGCACCTAGTAATACTCTTGATAAACTTGATTGTTTTTCAGCTGTATTATTTCCAAAAAAAATTGTTTGATTGTTATACAAATTAAAAAATACCAAGATTAAGTGAAAAATCAAAACTAAAACGCCTTTACTTGCTGATGTTGGATATTTTTGATGAAAATGCCGTCTGTAATGTCTGCAAGGTTGCATTCCTTTGAGTTTACCGCGTTTACACAATGAAATGTGCGCGTAAATTTATACAAATTGTGTAAATGATTTTTCATACAAAATTTGACAGCTCGTGCGTAAACTAGATAAATTTATACGTTTACACACTTTATAAGGCATTTATACGGTTACATGAGCCCCCCTATTATTAAGTAGTGAGGAATGCATATTTTACAGGGTTGCACTCGATGAGCTTCGTACTCTCCAACAGATAATTTCGAGTATATGTATATAACTTCAGGAGTTATACATGTGCATATCTTTGGTCGGGTCGAACATTTTTTTTTACATCGTTCAAAAATATACAATTTTAAGAATAGTATATCCTGAATTTTTTAGCTTCATCAGATGTATAGAACTAAAGTAATAGCTTTCTTTACCGGGCTCCACCGCTTACACTACAACCGTATCGGCAATAGGTATTCTTAGGGTTTTTCAGTTTAAACTCCAGTTAAACTTGACTAGAGTTTAAGCCAGCAACTTCGGTCGTTTAATGAGCAGTTATCGCAGAAAGTGGCAAGGTTAAACTCTAATCAACTTTAACTAGAGTTTATAATCGCACTCGTGTTCACAGTTGGATGTGTTGGCGCTTTTGGTACGACACAATAAACTTTTTGATAAAAAATGTTACTTTAAAATTTATATGGTATATGGATTTTGCGAATCGTTTCGATTGAGAACGAAGGGAACTGCATTTCAAACAAAATCAATTTTTTTTGTGTTCAAAATATTGAACACTTGATCATTGAAAATCCAATTTTTTTGCATAAAGTGTCACCATTTTTTCAAAACATGTTTGCACACAAATTCCTTAGTTCACAAACGAGGTAGTACATCATACTAATGTTGTCTTCTCGTTTCAAGCTTCTTAGATGAGCCGTTCCTGAAATATCATGGCTATCGCGAGAGTGTGACAGAAAAACGCGTATCCGGGAAGGGGGAATGTACATCTACGCTTTGGTCGCTTCAAAGCAAATATAACGGCAGGGTGTTTCATTGTTATACCCAGCTGTACTTGTACACAGGATATTATAACTTTGATTGGATAACGGTTGGATGTAGAGGTATAAAGGAATCGAGATAGATATATACTTCCGTATTTCAAAATCATCAGTATCGAAAAAAAATTTGATTGAGCCATGTCCGTCTGCCCGTCTGTCCGTTAGCACGATAACTTGAGTAACTATTGAAATATTTTCACCAAATATGGTACACGAGCTTATCTGGATCCAGAATAGATTGGTATTGAAAATGAGCGAAATCGGATGATAACCACGCCCACTTTTTTTAATATTACATTTTGGAAAAGACAAAAAGCCTGATTATTTAGTAAATAATACACCTAGGATGTTGAAATTTGACATGTGGACTGATATTAGACTCTTGATAAAAATTTGAAAATTTCTTTTAAAAATAGGCGTGGCACCGCCCACTTGTGATAAAATCAATTTTACAAATATTATTAATCATAAATCAAAAATCGTTAAACCTATCGTAACAAAATTCGGCAGAGAGGTTGCCTTTACTATAAGAATGCTTTGAAGAATCGGTTAAGGACCACACCCACTTTTATATAAAAGATTTTTAAAAGGGTCGTGGACGAATAAACTAAGCTATATCTTTGCAAAAAAGAGCTCTATATCAATGGTATTTCATTTCCCGAGTGGATTTATAACAATAAATAGGAAAATTTTCAATTTAAAAAAAATGGGCGTGGTACCGCCCCTTTTATGACTAAACAATTTTCTATGCTTCGGGAGCCATAACTCGAAGAAAAATTAGTTCAGAATAGAACCAGATGTATATGTATTATTGCGCAGCCTTCTAACACTATTAAGCACACAAAACAAACAACAACAGCATTTTTGGTGTAGTGAAATAACTTCCAAATGCAATAACTCCCAACAAAAAAATGAAATAACTCCCAAATATTTTCTATACAAATTGGGACTTATTTAATTATGAAATAGCTCCCAATTCATTGGGACTTATTTCATAATTTTTGCTGGTAATTATTTCATAATGAAATAACTCCCAAATGAAATAATTCCCAATAAAATTTCTTTGGGAGCTATTTCATAATTTTTTGAGATTGGGAGTTATATCATTTTTATTGGGACTTACTTCATTGTTTGTAATTCAGGGATTGGGAATTATTTCATTTTCTTAAAAATACAATTTTGTCAAACTTTGACGTTCTTCTAACAGTTTCTATGGGTCGGCTATACATTAAGGGACCAATTGGTTTTATTCGTAAACCAAAGGGGTTTGAAGTTTGATTTGCACACAGATTATCAGGGAGTTCCCCAACGAGAATCAGTAAGTAATTTTTAATTGTTATTAACAATTTACTAGTAATTAGTAGTTAAAGTTTCCATGGTATAACTATCACTTTTTATCTACATACGAACACTTTCACAAGAATTTTATACATAAGTACACTTTATAATGTTTATAAAACCACAATCAACTATTTTAATTTGTTTAAATTTGCGTATTATTGTAAAATTTAAAGATTTATTTGTTTACTTTCCGCGAACACAAGCATACAGCCATTTTATCTAATTCACTGCTTGCTTGGTGGTACCAGATGCTTTAAATTGTTCCAACGAAAGAACAATTTTTAAATAGTACCAACGAGGAAAATGGACTTTTTTCATTCAACTTTATTTATTTATTTTACAAAAAAATTGGAAATTTGGAATAAAACATCGCGCGATGCACAGTAATTATGCGTAGATGTGTGGTATAACCCACGGTTACACCCGGACTTGGCATGGCGTAACCCAGTGTTATTTTTTATAAGCGCGGCCGAAGGCCGCCTATGCAGAAAGGTGTTCTACGCAGACTTGTTTCTTTTATTTTTTACTTTTAATAAATTACGTTAATTTCATAAAAAAAATGCGATTTTTTAAAATAAATTACGTTTACTTCGACGACACTATTCAAGTGTCCTTGTAATTGTAACTTTTACATATGTACATAATAGTTTGCTGTATTTTTCAAATCTCATTGTAACTAATTATATAGTATAAAGATACCATTTCAAATTTTGATTTGGGATTTATTTCATTTTTTTGGGACTTATTTCATTTGGGAGTTATTTCATTTTTTTTGGGACTTGTGGTTTCATTATGAAACAAATATTGGGAGTTATTTCATTTCCTTCTTTGGGAGTTATTTCATTTATTAAAGTTGGGAGTTATTTCATTTTTATTGGGACTTATTTCATTGGGAGTTATTTAATGGGAGTTATTTATTTGGGAGTTATTTCACTGCACCGCATTTTTTGCGATGCTTCTTCAGAAAGATGAGTTCAATTTATAGCCGCACCAACATATATCACCTGGTTGGCACAAATCCCCAACTGACCCCTCCAAGAGGTTGCCAACTGAAAATGGACACTGCAGTATTGAGCCTGTGCGATGTCAGGACGGTGTCCAGCTAAGATCAGGAATAAGGGCTGTGTGCCTGACCCATTAATGGCCTGGTTATACGGAAATGATTCTTCACCATAAATTTTGGGATATCTTTCTCTCTTTCTATTACTTTTTCTTTCTTTCCTATTTCCTTTCCTTCTCGGGGGATGGATCAAGGCGTTATGCGTTTCCGTGCAGAGCACCAGGCAGGCTGGGGCCCCCTAAATAGCCCAGTCGTGAACGGATCCCTCCTGGCACCAGGTTGCACGAAGACCTTAACCGGATGTTGCGGATCTCTGCCGGGGTGGACGTTCCTTTTCTCCGCCACCCCTGGGAACATGTATAATAATAACAAAAACAAGTAAGGTGGGGCTGTCTTTGACTGTGCCGAAGACTTCATACCTTTCATGAATGGGGCTGAACAATAATCTTATCTCATTCGTAACCTCCAAATAACCGGCTGTATAAGATAAAGAATATATAGTGAACAGATGTACATACCTAAGCGATTTTTAAGATAAATATAAAATAAAACAAGTAAGGAAGGCTAAGTTCGGGTGTAACCGAACACTACATACTCAGCTGAGAGCTTTGGAGACAAAATAAGGGAAAATCACCATGTAGGAAAATGAACCTGGGGTAACCCTGGAATGTGTTTGTATGACATGGGTATCAAATGGAAGGTATTAAAGAGTATCTTAAAAGGGAGTGGGCCATAGTTCTATAAGTGGACGCCATTTCGGGATATCGCCATAAAGATGGACCAGGGGTGACTCTAGAATGTGTTTGTTCGATATGGGTATCAAATTAGTCGTATTAATGAGGGTTTTAAAAGGGAGTGCCTTTAGTTGTATATGTGAAGGCGTTTTCGAGATATCGACCAAAATATGGATCAGGGTAACTCAGAACATCATCTGTCGGGTACCGCTAATTTATTTATTATTTAAAGTCGACGACAAACTATGGTCGACTGCATAATATAAAAGATATATAAATATACAACTCAAAAGTTAAAATTTAAGATATATCGAGATTTCAACAATGTTATATTACAAACAAAGTTATATTAATGAACATTACACTTTAATTTCAGATTATAATAATAATAAGAAATATGAGCAGAAATAAGATCTTATACTGGCGGAAGGCATCAGATTCCGCTCAGCATGATTTCGGAATACAGTGGATTCCAATCTGGCTGTTGGAATGCAACAAGATTCCAGTCAGCATGTCATGGGAATCCGGCAGTGCTAAGATTAGTGTAATGAGGATACGCCATCACAAGGCACAAAAAAGTAACATGACCTGGGTTGTTGGAATGGACCGGATTCCAATCAGCTCGATGCCTGACCCATAAGATTATGCTGCCGGAATGCATACGATTCCGGCCAGTGACTCATGAAAAAGCATGTTTTTAACGTTGTTGGAATGCACCAGATTCCAATCAACACAGTACTGTCTTGTTCCTTATTAATGATACATGTTGATAAATGTTCCTCCATCCTTAAACGAGATAGTTCCTGTTTTTTACGGAAGAAATAAATGCCGGCACATTTCATTAAATTAGCTTGTATCTCTTAAATTAGATAGGAAAGTATTGCACTACGTATAGTGGCAAAAGTACATTCAAGACTGATACGGCTATACAAGTCTTTGTAGTGCGCGCACCAGATAAGAAGAAGATTATTTTTGCAAAGTTTCGTCGACAAAGGGGTAAATAAATAGGAATGTAGTATCTGGATACTCTAGGGGGAACCGCAAAAAACAAGCGGCTGAAAAGGTCCGCAGAATAAATTTCTCCAATAATGAGTTTATGGATGAACAATACCCCCAGTAATATTCTCCGATTTTCCAGAGTGGGTAAGTTAATAAGAAGAAGTGTATTTGTGTATGGAGAAAGGTGGAGACTTGATTAAGGCCGCACAATGCGAATATCAAAAATTGCTTTTGAACTGACTCAAGACGCTTTATATGCTTTTGAGAAGCAGGGGACCAAACGCATGAGCAATACTCGAGTATTGGACGAACCAGCGATGTGTAAAGAACCTTAGTGAGGTACGGATCATCGAACTCTTTAGCCCATCTTTTAACAAATCCAAGCAAATCCAACGCTTTGTTGGCAATAGATGAAATATGCATGTTAAAATTCTATTTCGGATCAAAAAGGACACCTAGATCATTTGCAATAGATATACGCTCCAAAGACGTACCATCTATTACATAAGGTTTCAATGCTGGCTTCACTCGGTGAAATGTCAGATGTCTACATTTAGAGCTATTTAAAGCTAGTAAATTTGTTGTGCACATTGGAACGAGTCCAAGTCGGCCTGATCCAAGGAACTCAAATCGGTAGGGCAGTAAGTGTAACAAAGTTTTACATCATCCGCATACATTATAGTATGGGAATATAATATGGTCTGTGGCAAGTCATTAATGAATAGGGTAAAAAGCAAAGGGCCTAGATGACTTCCCTGGGGTACACCGGAGGAAACTCCGAACGATTCCGACAGATTGCACTTTAACAGGACGTTTTGGGTCCGGTTAGAAAGATAGATTTCAGGCACGTTAATGGGTGAAAAGGAAAGCCCAGTAAATCAAGCTTATGGAATAAGTAACTCATGGTTGACGGTATCAAATGCTTTGCTGAAGTCCGCGTAGATGACATCCATTTGCTTGTTCGCTAAAAATCCTTCCATAACTATAGAGGTGAATACAAGCAAATTTGGTGGTTGACCTTTGACGAATGAAACCGTGTTGGTATGGAGATAAAAGACTAGAACACTGATATTGGAGTTGACTGGTAACAGTCTGTTCAAAGATTTTAGGAATGGCTGAAAGTTTAGAAATACCCCTATAATTTTCAACTTTTGACCTACTAGCTTTTTTGTGCAGGGGTATAATAAAAGACTCTTTCCAAAGTGCCGGGAATGACGCAGATTCCAGAGATAGCTCAAATAATTTTAAAATAGGCGCATACATGTTTTCGGCGCAGTACCTAAGCACTCAACTAGGAACACCGTCCGGTCCGGAGAAAAGGTGGGCTTCAAAGATTGAAGACTCTGAAGAACAATATTACCATCAATAGCAGGATTCCTAATGGAATTTGAGCTATCTAAGCGATAGGGGTATTGACCGGAATGAAAACAACTGGATGAATACGTGGACTTAAAGAACTCAGAAAATAGTTCAGCAACGTCGTCATCAGTGCAAGCTTTTTTACATCCAAAGGTTAATGAGGAAGGATACCCAGAAGTTTTCCGCTTTGAATTTACCAAACTGTAAAACTTTTTTGAATTTTTAAAAAATTGGGCTTTACAAAAACTCAAGTAGTTTTTATAACAAAGCTGATTAAGACGGTGAAATTTAGAAAGAGCTATTAGATATTAAGAGAGGTCTGCAGATGCTCCATATTTCTTGAACCTCTTATAAAGCCTAGATTTAATGTTAATAAGTGTGATAAGTTGCCTTGAAAACCAAGGGGGCTTATTCGAACATAGGGTATAGCGAGTAGGAATGCAAGTATCAAAGAAGCCATCAAGCGTACTGTAAAATAAAGAGATTGCCGAATCGACATCAGTGCAAGCAAAGCGATCCGACCAATCATGGCAAACCAACAGATCATTGAGCATAATGAAATTCGCTTTGTAGAAGCATCTAGATCGGGGACGAGACTGTACTTGAATCCTACGGGGTAGGCTGATATCAAGTGATATCTCTAGCGTAGGGTGAATAGGGTCTTCTGGAAGGGATAAAGGTGGGATTTGCGTAAGGGCAGTACCCACCGAGCCATCCACAAATACTAAATCCAGCATTTTATTTCCACTATTTGGAACATTGTTAATCTGTAAAAGAGATGAGTCTAACAAGCAATTGAGAAACTCATGCTGAGCAGTTGGAGTTAAAAAGTTTGAATCACTTACATTAACCCAACTGACAGTTGGCAAGTTAAAGTCACCAACAACAACAAGTCGATCGTTATCTCCCAACTGCGAATGCAAATCGCAGATGGCCGAGCTATGACTAGCATAAACATCCATATCCGAACGAGGTGGTATATACGAACAGCAAACAATTACGCTATAGCTACCGAATGAAAGCCTAACTGCTATGAATTCGATATGAGAGATATTGTCCATCGAAATCAACTCAGATGATAGGTTGGATTCAACAGCAATAAGGACACCTCCCGCTCTAGAGCTGCGATCACGCCGATAAACAGCGTATTTATGTAAAAAAAACCTCAGAATTGTAATTATCAGGCTTTAGCCAGGTCTCCGTAAAAGCTACAACTTGTGCAGAAAAGTTGAAAGAATTAAGGAAGAGTGGAACAAGTTTTGATCGTAAACCACGAACATTTTGGTAGTTAATGAGAAGACGTGACAGATCAGCAATTACCTTTGTGTTGTTATTACTGTGTTCTTCATACCATTTTTTGGCTGTAATAAAACAGGTTCGGCCCTCGCCTTTCTTGTGAACAAGTGAACCCAGTGAATCAATTACCTTATCGATATATTCATCTGAAAGAGATATTTTAAATGAGGAGATGTCTCTCTCATATTTAAAGTTAAATTTATACACATTGATGTTACTAGTAGGTGGAACACCAAGTATAGAGTAAACGTAATGAGCAATATATTTTCGGTAAGCGAGGAGTGTAATCGGGACACAAATACAGCCCTACGAGATGGCACGGCAGTCACCTGCAAAGGAGTAGCGGATAGGCACCAGAGAGTTGGGAAGGTGCGGCCGTTATAGGACAGTTGACAGAAAACGCATTGCTTGACCTAGCGTTGGTTATCGAGCCCGTCAATCAAGTACTATCTTTTTCAGGTACACTTGTATCGCTAGCAACAACCCCAGTATCGGTAACTGTTATTTTTGGAGCTACCGGTGGAGGTGTAGGATGAATTGGGGAGTCCAGCGAAATCAACATTGGTGACGTAGAACAAACAGCCGCAAAGGTACCACTATTACCATAGAAGTCTCGACAGAGCTTTGTGGAGATTCCTGAGCTGCATTGTTCATAAGGTCTTTGGCAAGCCTGTTCGTATCAGTTAACGCGGTTGAAGGGACATTCGTAGGAGGAGAGCTTTGCCCCTGACTCGAAGATAAGTTGGAATCATTGTTGGGCATACATTTCTTACGTTTTGGGGATTCAGATATCACTTCTAATTTTTTAAAGTGAGCTTCCATCGTTTTGAATCTTTCGTTAAGGTCACGAACCCAATAAAAATGTTGGTGAACTCTTTCTGAGTTTGCCTCATAAAAGCTCGCACTTCATTTTCTACGGAACGACAATCCTGGCATGTCCAGTTCAGTTCAATTTTGCTAGATATTAGGTCAACAACCCGACCACCTATGTGAGAGAAACCGGTACAGATAACATGAGCCACATTATCACAGAGCCAACAACAAACATAAGTATCACCACGGGACATTCTTGACACAGCAATCCAACATAATTGCAAAGTTAAACAAACTCAAAAGAAAAATAGGCAAAAGAAACTATAAGTATAGGATAAATTGAACAGCTGTTCAAAAAATATGGGCGAGAGTTATTTTGGAGCACTGGATGCAAATCGCAAGACAGCGAACACAACAGAATGCAAAAAGGGCACACAATGACTTGCTAATAGCAGCTACCAACAAAAAGGTATGCAGTTATCACAAATTTTTGTGAAAATCTATGATCTATGATCTATGAACACACAGGCTGAATGTTTAAATTGCACAAAAAGCCACTATGTATATTGCACTGTGTAAAGATTTAATACGAAATTAAACGTATAAACTGTTTTCTATTATATTAATGAATATTTATAAAAGATAAAGCTTTTTCACAAAGTACAATGAATAACAATACGAAGAGCGATCAAAAACACGTCCACGCACGGTATGGTTACCAGATAACACGAACAGTATTCCTGTCATGATTCCAAAGGCCCTGCAGAACTTTTTCATTTT